>NW_026889779.1:20265000-20480000 GCF_033153115.1 Saccostrea echinata
AATTCTGTAACTTCTTTGTTTCATAAAGATATTATTTTTTGTTTAAAAAACATTCATTATATACTATATATTCCTTTGTAGTGGAAAATAATTTTTGTGAACTATTGCTTAGATACTCGTCAGAGAATTGGTATTTTTTGTATAACTAGTAGTAAAAAAAAATGTTGTGAAAAAGTAAACTCTTCATTTTTGTAAATGAATCAGTAATATTGCTTTCATATTTTAAATTTGTCTTACAAACAATTTGACTTTAAAGAAAAGTATCAAGATACCATTGATGCTTTAATTAATGCTGATCCCCATTGAAGAAATTCTCAATCCTTTTAGTGTTTTACCACAATGTGTCTGGCAGGTGTACATTGAGTTGTCTGTTTGCTTGAATTACGTAAACATTTTATTGCTAGACTATCAATTTTACCGATTTTGTACTTAAAAATTCAAAAATGCATAAGCTTTTTGCCAAATTAATGAATATATGTACATCATATTTTTCCGAAACAATGACAAACTAAACTAAATCCATGAATCAGCAGACCATCCCCTGTTCCGTTGGAGAGGGGGTAAGTGTATGAGTAGGTCTTGTTCATTTTTGTGGTGCGAGAAAAATATACATGTTCTGCTTTTTTAAGAGTTATCGCTACAAGTAAGTGAAATATTGTAAATCCCCCCACTTGGGGTTAGTCAATGGATACAATATTCTTTAAACTTAAACCTTCAGATTCTTCTGGTTAAAGAACAAGTCGTTAGGTGAATCATCAAAGCAATATAATAGAAAAAAAGCAAGAATTTTGGTTTTCAAAACCATTTTGTGGTCATTTAGAGAGGGACGTTTGAAACAGACTGGCTGGGAATTCATTCTTCTAGCCACCATTTAACTATGGATACCAGCCTTGCTAATTAGATCTACTTCGTACACAAGAAGACTTTTAAGCCGAGCAAAGTCAAATTCAATATATTTTAAAACATGATACATGATACTTGTTTATAAAACTTCGGGTTTTAAATGATAAAGGGTTTATATGTTACTTGCCTATATTCTAGTTTATGGTAATTATGTTATACGGCAACAGTTTTTAAGGATGAAACAGATAGCAACTGTGTCTCAAATCTTGATTTATCAAATGCAGCAAATCTTGTCTGAGCCTATGCTATGTTAATTAACGAATGCTGTACATCAGTTAAACTTATACATGTAAGAACATGTACAAATCTACTTCAATTGCACGATGAAAGATAATTGTGGCATTATTATAATAATTGTAAGATTGTAATATTGATTGTAGTATTGTAATAATGATTGTAGCATTAAAATACTAACTGTATCATTAAATTAATTATTGCACTATGGTAATAATGCTTGTTGCATTATCGGAATTAATGTAGCATTACAATAATAATTGTAGCATCATAATAATAGTATTATAAAAATGATAATGGCATTGAAATAATGATTGTAACATTGTAATTATTATTGTAGCCTTGTAATAATGAAAATGATTATGGCAATATGATAATAATCATAATGACTTGACAATAATGAGTTTAGTATTAAAACATTGATAGTATCATTATTATAATGATTGTAGAATTATAAATCTGACTGTAGCATGATAATAATGACTGTAGCATGATAATAATAATTGTAGCATTATGATGATATCGTAGCAATATTACTGTTATTGAAGTCTAATGAATATTGTTAAAATGATTGTGACATGATTGTAATAATGATTGTAACAGAATAATAAAGATTGTAGTGTTATATAATTGATTTATGATACACTGTAATGTTTTTTTAAAATTACATTGTATAAAAATAATTGTAGCGTTATTATAATGATAGCTGCATTTTAATAATGCTTGTTGCGTCATAATATTGATTGTAGCATTGTTCTTATGATTGTACATGTAGTATTGTAATAATGATTACAGCATTGTAATAATGATTGTTATATTGTAGTAATAATTGTAGCATTCTGATACTAAAAAAATGTTGATTTTAGCTTTAAAATACTGATTATACGAGGGTTATCCGGTAAAATCGTGGACGAAGCATTTATATCGGAAAATAATGGGCGCATTAAGCTGAAATTTTCAGCAGATGTTTATCATATTTCAGAACATCTTAATTTTTTTATATAAAATATAGACAGAAATAAAGATTTTATTATTCTTGAATGTGCACAGGGCCAGGTCCTACGGCGCACGATCAAAAAGTCATTCATTAGAGAATACACGAGTATTATTTCGGAAAAAAATATAAAATAGATAAAGTTGGGGTAAAAATTATCCTATTTTTAATCCACTATCTATTATGTCGTCTTTCGGAAAATTTCAAGGCATTTGCTTAATTTTTAGCAATTTCCCGAGTATTTGAAATAGGAATATGATAAACACAACACACGAAAAATGGCGATGTTTCATGACGTTACGACACACTGGAGAGCAGTTCAGTTTGATTTAGATGCAGTAATGACGCACTAAGAGTCTTTAAATGACTATAGAAGAATATAAAAATAAAAATATCACTAGATCTTTAGAATACAAGTGAAATGGTAGTTTTCTAAGCGGAAGCTTTTTGATCGGGAGTCCCCGGGTAGAACAATAGCGAAAGATGATGTCATTGTAGTTCGTCGATATAAGATTACCTATCCAGTTGAATGATAGTGAGAATACTGTCCATAACTTACTAATAAATCTCTAGAAGATCCCATGTTTGTGCAAGATTGGTTCCTCGACTGTTTATGGAGGAATAAAGGGAAACTCAAGTATGAACATCGATGAAATTCCCGAATTGAAGTGTGACTTATCCAACATTTTTTTTAGCAAAGAGGAAACGTGACGCTGCTTTAGACACTTTGACGTTATCATTCGTGCGCCATAAGCGATACCTTACATAGCATAAAATCTCATATTTTGTTTATTTGAGCATATATTATCTATTTGAAATTTGCTATGTATATTGCTGAAAAACGTACTAAAGAGTAGTGAAATTTTTAGAACGCAGTGATGATTATTTTTCACTCTACACAACTTGAACACGATTTTACCGGACAACCTTCGTAGCATTAAGACATTGATTGTAGCATTAAAATACTGATTGAAGCATTTTATTCATGTTGAAGCATTATAATAATGATTAGATCAGTATAATTTAATTTTGGTTGTAACGCGTCATTTGATTGGATAAAAAAAAAAATAGAATATATCGTATAATCTGGGTTGCTCACGTCACAATGACTTACGTCAAGAACGTATCAATCGGCTTGAAGTTACATTTAAAATACGTACAATTTGAAGGCATTTTTGAAGGAGAAATTGTATTTTTACACTTATTGATGGTAATTGAATTATAAGGAATGAATTTGATAGTTACCCAAGTTATACTGGTATAACCTGGGTTGGAATAGTTTACGTTTTTTAATAAACCGCTTCGCGGTTTATAAAGTGTAAAAGTCCCAACCCAGGTTATACCAGTATAACTTTGGTAGCTATTAATTTCATTCCTTAAATAATAATGATTGTAATATAAGTATGAAAGTATGATTATAGCATTGTACTAATAACTGTATAGCATCGTACTTATATATAATTTAGCAATATAACACCTATTTTAGCATTAAAATAATGATTGTAGCAAAAAAATAAAGATTGTAGTGTTATATGAATGATTTTAGCAATTATAATATGGTTAATGTCTTTAGAATATAAAAATACTTGTAGCTTTATTATAACGATAGTAGCATTGTGATAATGATTGTTGCAGTATAATTATTATTGTATAGTGTTGTAATTATGATGTAAGCCTTATAATAATGATTAAAGAATTATAAAATGATTGTAGTAATTACAATAATGTTTGTTGCGTCATAATATTGATTGTAGCATTGTCGTATGATTGTAGCATTAAAATATTGATTATAGCATTGTAATAAAAATTGTTATGTGGTAATAATAGTAGCATTCTTATACTGATGGTAGTATTAGAATAATGATTGTAGCATTAGAATACTTACTAAGACATTAAATTAATTATTGTAGCATCAAAATACTGATTGTAAAATTAATATTGATTGTAGCATTGTTTTTAATGATTGTAGCATTAAAAGTAATGATTATAGAAATGTAATAATGATTGTTACATTGTAAAAATAATTATAGCATTCTGATACTGATTTTAGAATTAAAATAATGATGTAGCATTACCATACTGATTGTAGCATTATCATACTGATTGTAGCATTATAATACTGATTGTAGCATTTAAATACTGATCGTAGCATTATCATAATGATTGTAGCATTTAAATACTGATTGTAGCATTAAGATACTGATTGTAGCATTATAATGCTGATTGTACATTAATTATAACAGATACTAGTACATGAATATGAAATGCAACAGTGGATCCAGGTTGGGAGGTATGGATTCCCTTCAGCATTTTAGAGTTAGGAAATTCACATGTAAAACAAGCATTCTGAGAGTATTGCATTAGCAGTACTAGTCCCTACCGGCAATTGTAATCTGGTTCCCGTTAAGAATTGAAAATGCCATAATTCCGTCAAAAATCAATGAAGCGGGACGAAATGCAAACTTGATCTATAACTAATCAAGGTAAAGTCACATACCAAAAATCAGCTCAATATCTGAAAGCATTTAGAAGAAAATTGTGGAAAACCCTTAAAAATTGAAAAGGCCGTAATTCCTTCAAAAATCATTGAAGCGGAACGAAATGCAAACTTGATCTGTAACTCACCAAGATACACTCACATACCAAAAATCAGCTCAATATCTGTAAGCCTTTAGGAAAAAAGTGCGGAAAACCAAGTGGGACAGACTGACAGACAGACAGATGGACAGACGGACAGACAGACAGACGGACGGACAGACTCAGAGGAAACCTATAGTCCCCTCCGGTTTCACCGGTAGGGGACTTTTAAGATGAAATGCCTCTGGCCTCGCCCTCTACCCTCTTTTAAAATACTACCTAAGATATTTTCAGGTACTTTTGGCTTAAAAATTTGAAATATATCATATTGTAAATTGAAACTTTGAGACACTATCTTCAAAATTCGACACTATCTCCAAGATTTCAAATAGGCCTATTTCTTTTTATTAAGTTATCAATTGGTATGTTTAATTTTCAACTCGGATTACATACATATCTCATATTTAAAAAGATACTAGTAGTTTACAAAAATCATCAGTTATCTTTTTTGAGACGATATAATGCTAAACTGATGCTTGTGTCTTGAAAAGTTAAGAAAAAAAAATAGCTTTATCTTCGCCGCTTTCCTGCAAAACATTGAAATGTAATTCCTAGCAGAGCGAAAAGGGGTTTGAGAAGAAAACCTGTATATAATTACTTACTGCATAAAGTATGCACGTATTCCAAAATTGATACATGCAGATAAATATTAAATCTTCAGAAGAATGAGAAAAAACAGCACACATAACAAGTAATCTTTAATTCAAACGATATACAGTTATTCATACACAAATCTGTACAAGACTCTATTCCATCAGCGTTAGCTTCACTTATTTCTGCAAAAAACAATTATAGATTTAAAATGTAGGGCTGTACATAATCGGATGCAAAGTTGATCTAAATCTACAGAAATCATTTGTAAAGATATAATTAATGTTACATTTTTCATTTATAAAGATGCTTTACCTTTTTCGTTTCAGGGAGAAAATGCTTTCATGTTAACGTTGTCCCTTATCTGAAAAACAAAGAGTTGCACACAGTTTGTTCTTTCTTGATCTTATTTAGATAAATTTTAAATCGGCAAACAAAGAAAAAAATTTCCACATATTTCAGAAAAACCCTTAGACCAAGATAAGGTTATTTCAGACGAATACAGCCGTATTTTTATTGGCGAGTCGTCAGAGACATAAATTTTGCTAATCACGATAAGAAAGTTTCTTCATTTAATCACTACATGTACATGTAATAAGAAAATTTCTTCATTTATTACTTTTATATGTACAGGTACATCCCGCCTGTGCAGTTCACCGTTGTGTTGAAACAAAACTCAATTTTTAAATTTAAGAATTTCATGCATTTCCTCCCGAGAATTTAATATAAACACATGTACTTTGGCGAGTTGCGAGTCTCACATAAGATTCTTTTAGAAAAAGTTATTTACAATACTGAATTTCATAGAGCAACAATGTTAAATCTTTTATCCGCAAAAGAGCTCGAAAGTTTTGTAGCTTTTTATGCCCCAGGATCGAAAGATCCTGGGGGTATATTGTTTTTGTCCTGTTTGTCTGTCTGTTTGTCTGCCTGTTGTCAACTTTAACCTAGCCCATAACTATTGCACTGTCAAGGGTAAGGCTTTAATATTTGACATGAGTGTTCATTATGACAAGACCTTTCCTTGGATACCACCATTTATGACCTTTTGACCTTGGAGTTTGACCCAGTTTTGCAAAATTTTACCAAACTTGAACCTTGGCCATAACTTTTGAGCGGTTGGTGCTAGGGCTTTCATACTTCACATATGTAATCCTTGTGACAAGGCCTTTCTTTGGATACCAACAACTTTGATCCTTTGACCTTGACCTTGGAGTTTGACCTACTTTTGGAAAACTTTAACATCGGCCATAACTTTTGAACGATTGGTGCTTCGGCTTTCATATTTCACCTGTGTATTTCTTGGGAGAAGGCCTTTTCTTTGGCAACATTAAATTTTGACCCTGACCTTGATGTTTGACATACTTTTGAACAAAAACTTTTACCTTTTCCATATCTATTCAATGGTTGCTGCTACTCTGGTAGGCCTTTTATATTTCAAAGGTTTTACTCCTCGAGACAAGACCTTACTTTGGGTTTCAACATATTTGATTTGCATTTGATATGGCATGTCAAACGTTGCAATATTCGATCTTTTCCATTTGTATTGTAAATTTTTCCATTTGCATTGTATAATTTTTATTTGTATTCTATAATTTTCCGTTTGTATTGTATAATTTTTCATTTGTATTGTATAATTTTTCATTTGTATTGTATAATTTTTATCTGTATTGTATAATTTTCCATTTGTATTCTATAACTTTCCATTTGTATTGCATAATTTTTATTTGTATTCTATAATTTTCCATGTGTAATGTATAATTTTTCATTTGTATTGTATAATTTTTTATTTGTATTCTATATTTTTCATTTGTATTGTAAAAAAAATCATTTGAATTGTATAATTTTCCATTTGCATTCTATATTTTCCATTTGCATTGTATAATTTCTTATTTGTATTGTATAATTTCTTATTTATATTCGATAATTTTTCATTTGTATTGTATCCGAGAGATTGTAATTTTTTTTTTTGTTACGAAGGATTTCATTGGTCAAGTTTAAGTCTTTTTTTGTAGTATAGTGTTCAAACAAGTGAGATATGTTTCGAGTGAACTGGACTCCTACTTTTCAGGAGTTGGGGTGGTCTGGCAAATCTAGTCGAATTAGATTATTTATTTCCATGCTCTTGCAGGAGAGATATTTATGTCCAAGATGACCAGAAACAAGAAAAGAAGAAGAAAATCTGCCCAAACCCGAAAACTAACTCCATTTCGTGGGGGGGGGGGGGGGGAGTGGACTGTCTAAGGACAGATTATTTATTTGCAATCTGTCAGCGCTAGCTTTTCATCTAAATGGCTGTCCTCAAACATGTACATAAATACATCAGTTTGCTTTTTAAGAGCAACCGGAACATCTCGCTCATTTTCATCGTTAAATCCGGGCTTAATCCATCGTTGCAAACCGCGGCCAAAATGTACGATCCTCTCCCATACTGGGAGAGAGAGCTATTGAGAACTCCGGACCGTGGCTTGAGACGACGGGCTAAATCTTGACCAATGAAGTCCTTCGAAACGAAATAAATAAACAATACTCCGATAAAAATACAAATTAAAAATTATCGAATACAAATAAGAAATTTTACAATACAAATAAGAAATTATACAATGCAAATGGAAAATATAGAATGCAAATGAAAAGTAATACAATTCAAATGATTTTTTTACAATTCAAATGGAAAATTATACAATACAAATAAAAATTATACGATACAAATGAAAAATATACAATACAAATAAAAATTATACAATACAAATGGAAAATTTTACAATACAAATGGAAAAGATCGAATATTGCAACGTTTGCCATGCCATAATTTGAGAAAGTTTAACCTTTGCTATAAGTTGCCATACGGGGGCATCAGTGTTTCACAAACACATCTTGTTTAAAATCAAATGTCGAAAGGACAAAATAAACTGTACAGTACACACTATATCATTTTGAAAAACATTGTCACATAATTATTCTATCACCCATAAACACTTAAGAGCAGTACTTCAACTAAGAAACAAGATTACAGGGACTGCTAATTCACCTCTCTTTTTTCTCGGGTTAAGTCCCCTCCACATGCGGTGAGTCCTCCACAGAGAATCCGTTTTATTCGGCTTATTTGACCACAGGCAGTCAACCCGTTACCACAGAAACGAGAAGCGTTACATATTGCTGACGTCAGACACAGGACGACAAGAAGGGCGACAATACAAGTCTTCATCTGATGAAAAGTTTGAATGAATTTAGCTGCATAGATAGACATTATATAGTTTCTCTTTGACATAGTTTACAGAAGTATAATCTTCATTAAAGCATTAATAAATTAACAAACCTTCCGTGCTGTTATTTTATCACAAAATGTAGAAGAAAGGACAAGGTCAGGCGCGTAGAACGGCGAGTTGGGGGGGGGGGGGCACTTTTCTGAGTATAGTCTTATGCTGTAGTCTTAAGAAATTTAAGAAATGTACATTTTCATTTAGTTGCTAGTTGCCCACCCCCAACTTTTCTGCTGCTGTAAGGTGAAACACAGACAAATTCCAGCATTTGAAAGAAAATGTACCGAAATGTTAGAGAAAGGCCCAACTCCTTCCCCCCCCCCCCCCCTCTCACACACACACGCGAAATAGGATTTTTGAGTTTGGGCAGTTTATGTTTTTTGCGGGGTGTCCTTTTTTGGGAGGTTGCCCCCTCCCCTTTTCTTTTAAAATCGTTGCTACGGCCCTGAAGGTATGATAACAGCTGAATTTAATTAGCTTCGTATTTGATATATAAAAATCAAAACATAGTTAAAATTGTGATAGTTAAAACTAACTTTAAATTTAGCTTATTTTAAAACCAGGGCTAATTTTGATTCAAAGTGTACACGGAGGCCATAAGAGGATGTCAAAGTAGGGCATTTTATTGAATTTCCTCAATTCTGATGGAATTTTGTTCAATTTTACTTGGGGTCGGGAAACATCTAGAGTACATGTTGCCTATCTGTGATTTTTATACAGAATATGCATCTGATACTAGAGCATGAAATATATAAATTTAGGCAAGCTTTTGCTCTGTGTTTTCTGAAACAAAATGTTCTTTAAAATCGATAAAAATTTGCATAAAAATGAGAAAATTTTGAAAGTGATATATTTTGTAACCTTTCTTTCACCTTTGTGTATCCGGTAAATTGGAATCGAATGCTCATTCTGTAACAGGAATGACAGCAGGTTTTTAAATATAAACTACTGCATCGTTCTTAGAGACAATCCAAACCAGGGGTCAAGAAGGTGTCTTAGCCTATCTTGTCCTTTATGAAGTTTGATTAGTTTCCTGTGATGCGTGTTCGAAGACTTCAAACAGGTTATATAACTCCTGCTCCGAAAACACGTTTACAAAAGTGTCGTTCGCTGATTTTCTTTTTTTAAAGTATTACCCAGTACTACTATGACCCCAGTAAACGATACTCTTAAATCAATCTTAGATAAAACGGCAAACCCCTGAATTTTCTTTAAAATGTCTCTTTTAAAAGAAGTGAATTTCAAAAGAAATTTAATCAGATATATAGAGCTCTCTTAATCAATATAGCCAGTCTTAAGACATTGAAACATTGATGACTTAAAGATGGAGTTACATGTACATGCATGGAATTCACTTACTTTTTTCCAACTCATTTATTGAAAAGAAACCAATGGAAATCTTAAGGAAGTTTATGACACTGAACAATGGATCTGGTCTATAGTATTTAATTAAAAATTGCATAAATTTAACTTAAATTTTATTGCCAAGAAGATCGGTTACAACAAATTCACAAATTAATCTTTTTCTATTTTGTTGTTTGACTTTTTTGGTGACAAAAAACGACGATAAAGTCCAAGAACAATTTTTATTCCTATATTATATTAGCAATATTTTCATATTTTTATGTGGATCTTGACCACTCAGTCTCCTTAAGCAAGATATGTTTATACATGTATATATATCGTACTCACCCTGCAGAAGGTAGAAACTAAAATGACAAAAAAGAGAAAAAGATAACGCTTCTACGTAGAATTATTAATGCAACATGTTTCATCGATGTATCTGACAATAACCTTGTCAATACATTAATCTGAGTATATACGACAATGGGCTTCCCCAGCTGTTACCTAACCTATTGTTGTACAGATTCCTGTCTATATCTTAAACTGAAAAGGTTCAGCCTTAAGATTAATAACGCCAACGTGCTGCAAATGAAAATGTAAGAACAAATTCAGTGCGTTGTTTAGTTTAAACATCGATCTAAGTTCTCAATAGTTATGCAAAGTGTAAAATGTGAAGATAACGAAGTCACTGTGATTAATCTCATAAATCCAGTACACAAAACGAATCGTAAACAGGGCAAAAACGCGGACCCCTGGAAACATCAGAGGCGGGATCAGGTCCGTAGGAGGAGAAAGCATACCCTGTTGACCGGTCACACCCGCCGTGAGTCCTATGTGTTGATCAGGTATACGGAACATTCCCTAGTCAAATTTAGTACAAGAGTAATGATCTAACAAATGGTATGAAACATGTCAGACAAAATACGACCCAAGGAAAGGTTGTATTTACAAACAAGGTCATCATACGACCGTAGAATTTTGCAAAAAGCTTACTTTAAACGGGGTCGATGAAATCCTTGTTACATCAACTTGTTTGTCAGTAGCTTGTCTCGGTTTAAAAATCGATCGTACTTAGAGCATGCTGTTGTATATCAAATCAGTTGGAAGACATAAATACCATATACAGGTGACGTTGGAATATTACTTCATAACTATGGAAAGTTGACGATGGAAAAGCAGAAGTTACCTCGTTTGTCATATAATTTCGTTTTAGTTGCCCATTATCGTCTATAGTCAGTAAAACATCCAAATACGAAGCAGATATGACAGACTCTGTATTGTCTTTTATTTCGAGTTTATTGGGATATATATCGAGTCTATATATAAATGAAAGTAACTGTGAATTGATAAAACGTCGTCGATATGTCTAAGTGTCGAGTTAAAGGCCACAGCAAGAATTTTCTTCTTCTCATGTAGAAGTTTTTGAATAAATTCTGCTTCATAGGAATATAAAAGTAGGTCGGCTAATAAAGGGGTACAATTAGTTTCCATCGGAATTCCAATAGATTGTTGGAAGATCTGGTCTCCAAAGACTTCATAGATACTGTCAATGACGAACTCCAGCATCCTTTTAAAACCATGTTCTTTAATTTATCATGGGGAATGGTTGTGTAAAGCGTTGGGTGTTTTGAAGTTTGAAAAATGTTGAGATTTTAAATTTTTCACAAGTTCTTCGGGTTTTTAGAATCCACATTTGGTTTACACCACTTCTTGAAAATTAATTTGCACAATACGTCTGAAGTTGTACAGTCTGCATGTATATATACGTCTGAAGTTGTATATATATATATATATATATATATATATATATATATATATATATATATATATATATATATATATATAATCCCCATTTTTTTTTTTTGGGGGGGGGTGTCTTTTTCTTTCAATCAAGTGCATGTGTATGTATATTGTATAACATGTATATGTATATGACCTAATAGGAGTATTTACAATGTGCCTTCATGTTGTCACTTATTTAGTAAATAAACGAATTGAATTTAAGTGAATGTACATGTAAAGGGCTCAATTTCATAATAAACAGGCCCATAGCAATGGTTTCAAAAGTGGGGGGGGGGGGGGGCGTAACTTCCCAAAAAGTCTGACAAGCAAAAAACAGTTCTCGACCTCAAAACAACAAAAAGAAAAGGAAATTAAAATACTAGTAGCAAAATACTATACTCAGAAAAAGTGAAAAGTGGAGGGGGCAACCCCCCCCCCCCGTCTTCTACAGGCTTGATAAATGCGTGAATTACTTGATTATCTAGGTTGTACATGCTCTTCAGTTTTATAAAATCACCATCTGGAAATTAATTACCTTCAAAAATTGTCTAAGGACATGTTTGTTTATATTTTCAAGACATTGAATGGAAGGGGTTTTGAATGGAAGATTTTAATTCACTGCATTCCATTTCCGGAATTTTGCATTGCGTTTCCGGCAATTTTTATTTTGATTTCCGACATTTCTTATTTTCATTTTAGACATTTATTTTTTTTTTTTTAAAGATTTCCGGATTTTTTGGAAAATACCTTTTTGGCAGTTTAATGTACCCCCCCCCCCCTCCACCCCACCCCGATTCTATGTGCCTGCCCTATGCCATTGAATGTAATGACAAAATTTCTTTGATATTCAGATTAAAGATTGCAGCTTTAGAAATATTTAGTTATGTAATTCGGAGTTTCCATTCATTCCTTTGTAACACAATCCTCCATAAACAAATGAAACAAATACATGAATAAAGTTTATTATTATTTTTTTAAATTATTATCTGAACAGCAAAATAACTTTAATCATTATACAAATAATTTATTTTCTGAACTTATAATAATAAAATTTTTCTTTCCACCAAGCACGTTACATTTTTATCTGAAACCAAGAGCAAAAAAACAGCATCACTCTGCAAAATGCTCAGTGATTTAAAACAAATGTTTTATTCTTAAACAAGATAAAGATAAGACTTAAGTGAATCTACCTGTATTTACCAAAAAAGATTAAATCATATGGACTGAGGTCTTTCCTGATTCCCAGAAAATTGTTTTTGGCACAGTACTTATAGGAGAATGGATTAAGATTATTATCTCTGATCCAGTTCTCTTGCTCTTCTTCTTTCTTCAGAATTTCTTCACTCACAATTCTAGCATGAAATGGACACTGATTTGCAACATGACGAAGCATTCTATACACTTGTCTTAATTCAATTTTTCCACCGATTTCCATAATGATACGGTCTGCTTTGACGGGGGTTACATAATGTGAAATGGGGCTTTTCCCCTTCCCCATACGCTTTCCTTGACCCTTTTTTGACACTGGTTTCCATGGAGGCTCCACTCGCCATTCCGCGAACATGTCATTTGTAAGTTTAGCATTGATGTACAATCGCCAGGCATCAAAATGCTTGGCTGTTAACAGTCCCCCATCCAGAGCCTACAAAAGAAATCACAGAATGGTATCTTCATCATACTGGTATAAATGGACAAGGCAAGATTTATACAATTTATCAAATTGCAAAATGTATCAACATCGGTGTCTCATTATTTTAAGATTTCAGTAACTTCTGTTCCAAACTGCCCATATAACAGTTTCTTGTAATTCTATTTGTTACTTATACATGTACTTCATATTGTCCATGTATCAGTTACTTGTTCTTCATTTAATAATGTCCACATGTAAGTTACCTGCATTCTATATTGTCCAAATATTGGTGACCTGTACTTCAAATTGTCCTTATATTGATTACCTGTACTCCATATTGCTCATATACCAGTTACCTGTACTCCATATCACCCATGTATCAATTACCTGTACTCCATATTACCCATATACCAGTTACCTGTACTCCATATTACCCATATACCAGTTACCTGTACTCCATATTACCCATATATCAGTTACCTGTACTCCATATTAGTGTTTCAGAATCGGACGGAAAACACTATCGATTATCGAATCGAATCGGAAACACCATTTCGATTCATAATCGAAAATAATCGGACATTTCAGATTTCTTATGTTTCTTTTTATTTACATAATTAAAAGCCCTGTATTATGTTTTATAGTTATAGGCACTAGTGTCTAAATATAACTGATAAGTAAAGATGTAGGCCTGTATTTAAGTTTTAATGAATCTGCTGATATTTTACTATATTTATTAAAGGAAAGAATTACACTTACTTAAATTTCAGTCCAATAAAAAGGAATTTTAGTTTTATATTATTATTTAACTGATAACTATGTAAACAAAGTGCTTCATTTGTTATGACATTAATCATGTTTATACTAAATTACTGATAAGATGATAAATTAATTTGTTTAAAAATTTTGATTTTTCAAAAGATAAATTTTCTTCTTTTTTTTTTTTAATTTATTCCTGTTTATATAAAGAACAGTTCAACAAATTGTCTACCTTCTTAATGTTAATCATATTTGAATCTATCAGTTTATTCAGAGAAATAATTTTTGTATACACAGCCAGGGACCTATATACTAGTATATAGGTCCCTGACACAGCATATGGGTATGCACAATAAAAATACCAATACTTCTTGTGCATTCGTTTTATAGAATAAAAAAAAAACACACTAGTTTTGTGTTTCACTTCTGACTGACCTATAATTGTTTAAACTGTAAAAAAAAAAATAATACACAGAATGTGAGTTGAAAGTTGTAAATATCGTTTCAAGTGTGAGAGCAGAGGAAATTCAGGTTAAAAAACGATGTTTTTGAGAGTGGTGCTCTTGATAGCTTTATTTCGTCGTCAGTTCTTTCGTTGCATAAAATAATTATGACTTGCATTAATGGAAGGGAATTTTATTTAGATTTAGTCATTATGATATTTTTCAAAGCATTTTTACGAATCATTCACTGACTCAGTTTAATGCATTGTTTAGTACAGGCGAACGGACACATTGTATGTGTGCACATGGAAGATACATAAAAATAATTAGTGTGACTTTTTTGTACAAAAGGATAAAAAGGAAACACTACCTAAAAAGATAATATATATTAAGATTTAGCATTATGCTTAAAGTAGCTATATATATAGCGACTATCGATTTTGGTGCTATGCTATCGATTGTCGGCATCGCCAAGCTTTCAACGACGATTTTTCGATCGTCGGCGACTATCGCTGAATCACTACTCCATATTACCCATATACCAGTTACCTGTACTCCATATTACCCATATATCAGTTTCCTGTACTCCATATTACCCATATACCAGTTACCTGTACCCCATATTACCCATATACCAGTTACCTGTACTCCATATTACCCATATATCAATTACCTGTGCTCCGTATTGCCCATATATCAGTTACCTGTACTCCGTATTGCCCATATACCAGTTTCCTGTACTCCATATTACTTATATATCAGTTACCTGTACTCCATATTACCCATATATCAGTTACCTGTACTCCGTATTGCCCATATAACAGTTACCTGTACTTCATATTACTCATATATCAGTTACCTGTACTCCGTATTGCCCATATATAAGCCTGTTGTTGATGACATCTGGTCCTCTGCAGTATTTAGCCTCACTCCTCTGTTGTACTGCTACATGACTGTTAGTATTCTTAACAGGTTGGGGTGTTTTATCAACCAATCGCAATTTCTTCTTCTCAGGAAATTCTATATCTGATCCGCAAAAACACAAGAATTGCTTATCATGCATATTTGTTATATCTATTACCGTATTCTCCCTATTAAACACCCCTACCCCGGTATAGGTATTTTCCGATCGTCTTAGAATAAGGGATCCCCTTTATTAACTTATGGTCTCATCAGAATTTTCTAAATCCATCAGATCTACATGCAAAATTAATGCAAAACATATTGAAAATCGGAATATGTTCGATTAAATTGACCATGCCACTGACCTATGTGAGCGGAGCAAGAGTGATTGACACAATCTTGAACAACTTGTTTTACCCATAAAACTTTTGATTAATATTGTTAGGGCATACACTTGAATTAACTTTTGAAACAATCAGTTCATTTAATTTCAACACAACTACCAAATAACTGCCCCCTTTTTGCAGTTTTCTAAGCACCCAAGATACTTAATAGGGAGAACATGGTAAGATATTACAAGTACAAATTGGATAAAATTTCGAAGATGAAAGTCAAAAGTTACTGGACAAGAGAATACAAGTCTTGTGCATCTATAACAATTCATTATCAAATATTTTGCAAAATTTAATATGGTTTGACCATTTCTGAAGATACTTGACTGCTATTACCAGGTATATAAATAGATTATTGTCTTAATTTTCATTGGCTGATAAGACATCATGTGATATTCGTCAGTTTTAATGTTGATGCAAAAAGGGCAAATGTGGAATACCGGTATGTTAACGTACAACATGTGTAATTTACCGTTCTAACGTAAAAAAAAAATGGTAATCAAAGAATACAAAGCTCACCTCGACAAATTTCATCTTTAAGTGAAGACAATGTCTCATACTAAATCAATGATCTGGTAATGTGCATCCTTAGATGCACCCATGCAAGTTTAGTATTGGTAGGATTTATAATCCTCCTAAAAATCTTTGTTTCTATCACATGGAAAATGTAAATCAGTTCATCCAGGTAGGTCAAATGCAGTATCCAAAGCATGTCTAGTAAATGTGAATTCCTATATGCACCATCCATTCAAATTTGGTCCAAGTAGGCGTTATAGCTTCTTATCAATGGACCTGCTCCAAAACCTTTACCGGTAATTTGGTCACTCGGTCAGCTCCGGGCTGGCACTGAGACTGATCCTTTGATGCATCATTCATGCATAGGGCTTATATACCTGGTATACTTGGGATTGGAACTTGCTCCAGTAACTTTCACCAGGTCACTCATCCAGAAGGTGTAGGTCAGATCCAGGATCTGAAACATGTCTGGTCGTGTGCAACTCGAGAAGCATCATTATTGCAAGTCTGATCACAATTCCACTTACAGTTACTTGGGAATGGACCTCCAGCAAAACCTTTCACCTGGTCACTCATCCAGAAAATGTACAATGTAGTTCAAACTAGAAATATGTCCATAGGACATGAATGCCCCACCGAGGGTGTATATAGGGTCAAAGGAAAGGTCAAGGTAAAAAAATATTGCTGCAGTTGAATAGCTTACATCAGTATGTATCAGCATATGAAGTTTGACACTAATTTAAGAAAAGTGAGGTCAATGTCAGAGGAAAGGTCAAGGTCAAAAATTATTGATGCAATTGAAAAGGTTACATCAGTATGTATTAGCATATGAAGTTTGATAAAAATATTATGAATGGTTTCTTTAAAACTGAGCTAAACACTAATTAAAGAAAAGTGAGGTCAAGGTCAAACGAAAGATCAAGGTGAAACATATTGATACAGTTGAATAGCTCTCATCAGTATGTATCAGCATATGAAGTTTGTTAAAAATATCTTGAATGGTTTCATTAAAACTGAGCTTAACACTAATTAAAGAAAAGTGAGGTCAAGGTCAAAAGAAAGGTCAAGGTAAAAAAATGTTGATGCACTTGAATAGCTTACATCAGTATGTATCAACATATGAAGTTTGACTAAACTATCTTGAATGGTATCTTTAAAACTGAGCTAAACACTAATTTAAGAAAAGTGAGGTCAAGGTCAAAGGAAAGGTCAAGGTCGAAAAATATTGATGCAGTTGCATAGCTCTCATCAATATCTATCAGCATATGAAGTTTGATAAAAATATCTTGGATAGTTTCTTTGGAACTGAGCTTTGAACAGAGCTAACAGAGCTAAAGTGTGACGGAAGGACAGACAGAAGGACGGAAGGACAAAAGGACGGAAGACGAACATGACAAACACTATATGCCCCGGCCATATTCATGGCGGGGCATAATAAAGGATCTGAACCATGTATGGTAGTGTGCAACTTGAGATGCATCATTATTGCAAGTTTGGTCACCATACCACTTATAGTCACTTAGGAATGGACCTGCTCCAAAAACTTTAACCTGGTCACTGGAGAATATACAATGTACAGAAGTTCAAATTATACACAAGAAGCATGTTTGGTAAATTGGTAGTACACATCCTTAGAAGCGTCATCATCCATACAAGTATTGTCACCATTGGGCTTACAGAATGGACCTGCTCCAAAACCTTTAATCTCATAATTCAGCCAGAAAATACAAGTCAGATCCAGCATCCAAAGGAAGACTAGTAGTATGCATTCCTAGATGCATCATCCATGCAAGTTTGGTTGGCATAGGGCTTATAGTTACTTGGGAATGGACTTGCTCCTAAAAATTAAACAGGGACAACAATGTTGACATGGGTGGACGAGGGGATATAGCAAAAGATCATCTCAACTTTGTCAAAGTCAAAACATTTTTTGGCCAATCCTAGTACTTTGAAAATATTATGGAGAGTGTGACAGCGAAAATAATTGAACAATTATCAAACTAGCAGTAAACACTTTAGGTGAATATTTAGATTCCAAAGAAATGCCCCAGCACTTTGAAACCATGCATAAGAATTTGACTATTATGGATTTCAATGTATGGTCAACACATGGTTATAAGAACATATATCGAGTGATATTGACTCCTGACACAGAAAGTGATATTGGCATTGCAAGCTTGGTCGATATCACTCTCTGTGTCTTTGGTCAATATCTCTTGACATGGGTCCTTATAACCACATATCGACCTACAATTAAGTCCATAATTGTACATGTATAATATATTCCTATAAACATGAAAAAGATGATAAACTACTTACCATCATAATTTGGAAGTGTCTTTATCTTCATATAGCTTGCACTTTGAACATAATTTTGTGCTAAAAATAAAATTATTATTTTTTATTAAAGAGGGTTGTAAAGGCAATAATATTCTTAAGGCAATCAGCATGAACAAAGTGGGATGATCCTGGTGCTACTAGAATCAATCTTTTTTTTAAACTGCAGAAATTAGAATAAATATGAAAGATATTCCAAAAATACATACCTATTATATAATTTTAATGACAACTAGATTTTATGAAAACTTGTCTTCATACCTAGCATATTTTTTTTTTAATTCATTGAGAGTTTAAAAGGCATTTATATAATACAGTCAAAGGTCTCACAGTGAGGTATGAAAAAATCTTAAATGATGTAAATTAAGTTAACAAAGCCAATAAATTTCGCTATCAATGATTGCATTAATCACATGCAACCCTGATTAAAACAATCTGTATACTATGTCTTGGGACAGGCCTTCAAGTGGTTCATAGGACAAAATAAAATTTTAACAAATTTCAATAGAGCACTCTAATACATAACTCAATCCAGGATCCTGTCAGAATGTTTTTACACCTAAACAGATCATAAGAAGTCTCTTAAATTATATAAAACATTACAACTTTTATACTACATACCATATGAAAAATATACTTTTACAAAAACAACCTGAAAACCAACACCTTAAGGTTGGAAATGTGGAAGCTAGATTCCCATGTCTGGACACTGAACAGTATTCAATTGGGTCTGTACCTAAAGTTGTAAACTTAAAGTCATAAAACAGATCACCAACACTTCGTAAGAAGGTTTACACATTTATTTTGTTTATAGCAATGTTGTCTGCATTTTTTTTTACGTCAATAAATAAATTTACATGCTTGATCATGTTGATTGTTCTGATGATGTCTTGGGTCAAAACCAGTCAAAAAATAAATTTACTGCTGCATTCTCATGAAGTGTTGGTGTTCTGTTTTATTCTTTAAATATGGTTTTATTTACCAGTAGAAATTAAGAAGGTGTGTGACTATGAAACAGATTGGCATAAAATCAAGTACATGTGTACCTATTATCTGTATTGTAACCATTTGTCTAAATGCAAACTGTTCCATTTATATTAAGCATATTGTACAAGTATTAAGAAATTTCATTTAAAGTAAAATATTCTGAGATTTTTTCAATTTGCTTTTAACAGGAAGGGAGAAAATGTATGGCTGGACTGGGAATTGAATCTGGGACCTCTGAATCACTAATCAGATGCTTTAACCAACTAAGCCATATATGACTATTGGAGATCAAATCTGTACTGACTGCCACATTCTTTCCTCCTTAAAGGTCTTTGCTCCCAAAGACACCAAACCCACTAGACTCTTTAATGGCAGGTCTTTCACCTGTCACTTCCAGGGCATGGCACAGCACCAACTGTATCAGCTAAGATCAAGGAGAAAATATGACAGAACAAACCAGGATTCAACCCGGGCCCCCTAAATCACGAGTCAGGTGCTCTACCAACTGAGTTATCTGGCCACTAGTGATCAAATCTATCTGACTACCACATTCCTCCCTCCTTAAAGGTCTTTGCACTGAAGACAGGTATCAGGTTCGTTCGCCCTATCTACCTCTTCGCATGAGTCCGTTCGCGCAGGGTCCGTTCGCCATTATTCTTGTTCGCTCTATATCTCGTTCGCCCTAATATATATACAATATATAGTAAATATTAACATTTATTATTAATTTTACTCAATATTTTATGACTTGGTGTTTTTTTTTCAAATGCTGATACAGTATTTTTTTTTTTTACCGGAATCTTAATTAAATAATTCACATTTGATATTAATGCTTTTTACATGCTTAATTGGCTTCATTATACTTAATCAGCTGTTAATAATGTCAATGTAATTTAGGAGATCATATCGGTGTTTTGTTTTGTTTTGTTTTTTTTTTTACAATCTGCGTTATGTTTTGAAAACAATGAAAGGATTGAGAGGTTAATTTCTGTTGGTCCACAGGCTTCTGAATTTCTATCAATAAGCCGCTATATGATTGATCAGAGTGATATATATACCCCCTCTATAAATAAAAACACATGTATTCATATACAGAGGGGGTATATATATCACTCTGATCAATCATATAATGGCTTATTGATAGAAATTCAGAGGCCTGTGGTTGATCTGTCGGGTCTTTGATAGGACAGGTATATAATTTATTTTAAAAAATCCATTGGTTAATTATTTAACTTTCTGCAATATAAATAAGGCAAACGGACCCTGTGCGAACAAGTTTTAGGGCGATCGGACTCTGGGCGAATGAGAATAAGGGTGAACAGAGTCAAGGGCAAACAAATTTTAGGGGGAACGAACATACAACCACTGAAGACACAACCCAAGTTCTTTTCTGCCCCTGGCAGGACTTTCACGTGATTCCAGGGGTGGTCAAAGGCACCAAATTATGTAACAGGAAAGGAAAAAAATGTATGGCTGGACCAGGAATAGGACCCATGATCCCTGCATCACAAATCATGTGCTCTAACCAAATAATTAAGCTATATGGCCACTGTCAATTTAATTGAATCTCGACTATAGCTGCCACACTGATAAGAATATCTGTCTACTGCATGATAAAATGATACCACATCACTGGAAGTTAAGGTAGTATGGGATACCTCCACGTTATGACGTATTTCCGTTTGAAGTATTGTTTTGATTCGCATGAGTGCTTATTATCGGGTCAAAATTTGTAGATACACCGTTGAAAAGAACACTCTGAAGCCTATTTCAATGCAAGTTCTCACAAGTCGGCATTTTAAGTAAAAACAGACAAAAAAATCGCAAGTATATAAATTTACTTATAATTGTACAACGGACATTTAAAAAAGCAAACCCCTGTAAAAGGTAGTTTCAACATTTCAACGTTTTGAACACTTTTAAGCAAAAGCTGTATTTCAATTGTTTGAGTAACTGTACAGCACCTTGTGTGCGGTGAGGCATGGATAAGTGCAATTACTTCACATTGTGCTGAATTATCACCAATCAATTATCACGTTAACCAGAGCTGGACTTTTTTGTTATTTAATTCAAGAAGTAACTGTTTGGTCACAAATCAGCTAGCTGTTGTATATAGTCCCAAAACGTTCAGATGAATGCAACTGCTCTGAACAAGACACGTCCTGGAAAGCGATTGTCCATGCATTGTTTTCAAAACCGCTCAAAGTTGAAAACTACAAAGTGCGATTTTTTTATGGTTGGGAAAAAATGCTCATCATTTCTAAAATAGCACCCAGGTTTTTTCAACCCTTGGAAAATAAAGAAGGATAACTCTTCCGCTCGGATCTTTAAATTCAAAAAATTTTAAATGCATTTTATATTTTCCATTTATATATATATTTTCAATTTGTTTATTTCACTTTGCTAACATATCAAGATACATTCTTATTGTAGACTTTCATGAAATGTTATCCGTCTGTTTTCAAGAAATAAAGTTTTCCCAGTTTTTTAACGCTTATTTTTTGTTGAAAATTAAAAAAAATACTAAGACATATTTCTTGTCATTTTTGTTTTTATAAACACTTTATATTAGCAAACGCCTGCCTATAATATTAAGCTTATGAAAAAAGAATTATGCAAGAAAAAAATCGTTTTTGTATTTCTCATTAAAATAATTAAAAAATTATTAAAATTACACTTTAATATACTGAAAGGTGGGGGTATTTCAAATCCTTCTAATTTGGGTACATAAATATGTAGGAGAAGTTTTGTTTGGTATCCCATACCACCTTAATGTCAATATGTAGCATGTGCATGTACAAAAAAGACATGCACATAATATATATTTACATTAACTTCCAGTACCCATATGATACAATAGACAGGTCCAGAAAAATCACTATATTTAGCTATATAGCTTAATTTACCTATATAGCTTTATTTACCTATATAATATAGCTTTATTTAGCTATTTTAGAATAAGTTTCTGTTTTATGAAAAGCAAACAAAAAGTCGCATGAAAATTATGGCTGATATTTTTTTAAAAAGGTTTGATAAAAACATCCTAGGGCATAGATAGTAAAAACATTGCCTCTTTTAAACACCTTTTAACCAAAAAATGCATCTCTATTGTTTGGATAGCTGTCCATTACTGGAAGCAGGGTTCGACACTAACCTTAGTCCGTTAGTCTCAGACTAATACATTTTCATTCGGACTAATAAAATATGTGGCTAATAAGTCCGAACGGACCAATAAAAATTTCTGAAAAACAATATCAATAAATTACCGATGTTCGATTCTCGACAACTTTTACTGGAAAACCCCGCGTGTATTTTTAGATTTCCAGCTTTTGGCGGGTAGTTACGCAATGCTGGGTCAATTCAGCGCTTAATTTTTCGACTGATCGATATGAAGTATAAGGTTTTAGCAATCATGATTTAGTATGACACTTTAAAGAAAGATTTTGGACGTTTTAGATGTAATGTTAAGACAAAAAAAAAAATAAATAAATAAAAAACGAGATCGGGAATACGATCGTATACTTGCTGATTGCGAGATTTCAATGAATCTGTGGAATAATATATTAATTTCATATAAATACTTTGTTTATTGTTTATTTAAAAAAATAATACATATATTAATTGTCACGTTAAATTAATGTTAAAAAACATTGATGTTTCTTTTTTTTTTTTCCTTTTTTTTTTGACGGACTAATAAAATTGCGTGCGGACTAGTAAAAGTAATGAAGCACTAGTCCGGCTGGACTAAAGCCTTAAAAAGTAAGTGTCAAACCCTGCTGGAAGTGCGATGAGGCATGACTAAGTGTGATTGCCTTGCATTGTGCTGAATTATTACCAATCAATTATCTTGTTGACCAAAACTGCTTTTCTTTGTTAAAGTAGCTGCTTATTCACAGATAAACTGTTATACATAGCCCCAAAACTTTAAGATCTTTGATTGCAATTGCACAAAAGGAGAAACATTTTTAAAAGTGGGTTTTTGGTGAATTGTTTTCAGTCCATTTCAAAGTTGAAAACTAATACTGCCTCATTATGCGACTTTTTGTCTGCTTTTCATAAAACAGAAATTTACTCTGAAATAGCTAAATAAAGCTATATTATATAGGTAAATAAAGCTATATAGGTAGATTTAGCTATATAGCTAAATATAGTGATTTTCCTAGACCTGATAGAATTGTAATCATAATGGTGGATGATTTATAGTGTCTATATATGTTATTAAATCTTTGTTATTTATTACAATGTATCTAGTCACGTATTAATATGAATAATTATTGTAATATTGTGTTGTGTAACATTATACTATTATTATATTATTATTATACTACATTTAATGTCGGGTTCGTTGCCAACTTTGCGTGTGTGTCAGGCCGTTCGGGACAACGTCTGGCCTGACCACCGTGACGTTCGCAACGGCCAGATTAGATGAGTGCTAGACTGAGACAAGCTGCGAGTAGGTATCCACCATCCCCTAGACTTGTAATATTGTTAATTGTAACTTATTTATTTATTTATTTCATTAATAAACCTTTGTTAACCTTTAAAAATGTGTTTCTCTCTGTAAATCACTGAATCTGGATTAACATGGAAACGTACAGGTTTCCCGTTACAGAATCTACACTTTTTATCTTAAATGGTTGATTCCTTCAAAACTACAAGCAAAATCAAAAAAAGTTTAATTTCCAATAGAAAATAACAATTACATAGTATCCATGATGATCTACTCTAGAACTGAAGGATCTTTTAAAGAAATTTTAAAGAGCATCCAATTTACATAAAACTATAAGCAAGTTCGAATTTCCTCTAGGAAAAAACTTTTCACTACGAGTCTTATAAACATTATCACTTTCGTGTTCTTTTTTAAGTCGTTAAAAGCAAGCTTTTCATAAATGTAAGTATTTCTGGATAATTTCACTTACGTCTTGATAAGGATTTGATCATCCAACAAGTATTTGAAAGCAATGATGCTCTCCTCATGACTTTCGGGCTTAAGAAATAATCTGATTCTTTTTTGCGTTTTATATTATCCAGTTTTGCTTTAAAACAAACGCGTCTGTAAAACATTGAAGATGAAAATTGCAATGGAGAAGCAATGGCCAAAACGTTGAATTTGAGAGTTCATAAGAGAAACTATAGCGAAAATAGCAGTATCAGTAGGATTTCTTTTAACACCGACATAAATAAACTTTTATGCGTTAAAGGAAATGGTGCATCATTGTTTTATATTTCATCTTATTTATAAAAAAAAATATATGTCTGCATATTTTAGATGAAGAAATCTTGATCAATCAAAAAGATGTGCCAGATGTAGCAGTTGGTGATGTTGTTGAAATCTATCATATTGAGGATGAGGAAAGGTTAGTTTTTATTTCTATTACTCTGGACATAAAGAGAATAGCTTGATAAAGCTTAAAAGCTATTTATATGCAGTTTTTCACAGAAGTGTTTTTTTTTTTGTGAGAATAGATAAAAAGTTGCAAGTTTTTGATTATTCATATGTGTCCTATGGACTATCAAAAAAGCAACCCAAATCAAAGATAGTACATTCTAACATTGCAGCATTTGAATACTTTTAAGCATAAGATGACTAATATCATAACTGCATGTACACTTGTGTGCATTGAGGCATGGATAAGTATGAATGCTTCACATTGTGCTGAATTATTACCAATAAATTATCTTGTTAAGCATAATTGACCTCCTATATAATTTCATTCAACAAGTAACTGTGAGCTAGCTTAAGGTCACAAATCAATTGCTTTATATAGCCTCAAATGTTTTAGAACTTTGAATACAAAGTCTCCGAAGGAGACACAATTTGATAAGCAATGTTTACATGCATGCAAGATGCAACTTTTGGTACAGGTTGAAAAAATTAACATATTTAAGGGAAAAGTGTGATAAAATAGCTAAATCAAGATATTATAATAGCTAAAGAAAGTTATATGGCTAATTCAAGCTATATAGCTAAAATCAAGAGATTGTGCTGGACCAGCTTGAAATTAAAACCATTGTGGAAGTATGATGGTTAGTTCATAGATTTTTACATCTGGACATTAACATTTCACTGTTTGCATGTAAATAGTTTCCTCATCAGTATATGTCCAAAGTGGATTTTGATGTTGACGATGCATGATCAGGTGATAACAGACAGAATGTGAGACAGTGAAACATATGGGTCATTTGTTAATTGCATTGAAATAAAATGACAAGCATAACTGCATCAAGCAGAGTTCTATAAAGATAAGAATTAGAACTTCATTTTTAAATTAATTAATCTGTTTATTTATTTATTTTTATTTTTTTTTTGAAAATAAAAACTTTAATTAAATTTGACAAAAAACTCGGGTTTAACATTTTGCTTTCAAGATGAATTCTGTAGGGATTTATTTCTCAAACACATCTATCTTTCGTTTTTTTAAAGTCGCCTCCTATTGCAAGTTGCATCTTTATCAGATGAATTTCAACCCAAAGGTATTGTTATGCTTTATTAGTGAACATTAATATCAAATATTGATAGAATGATTTATATAGTGACAAAGTAATCAAAACTACACATTCTTAAATAAGATATATGAATTAGCCATAGTTAATTTTAGTAGGATAAAGAATAAACTCTTGAAAGGTATGCTTTACAATAAGGTTTCAAAATGTAAATGTACTACATGAACATCAATATTTTGTTATAGGAACTGTAAGCATTGCACAAAACATTGCTTCAACATTCCAGCTTAGAGCATACAAAGATGTCATTGTTAAAAAACTTGACCCAAAGGTACTGTTAAATTATACTTCATTTATAAAACAAGTAGAAGAAGAATGTTGACCCAAAATACTGCTACATGATATTCATTTGTAAAACTTGATACATATGTGTACATTGTACTTCTTTTTAAAGCTGATCGATTGTCTAATGTGTCTTTTCAGAGTGTGGCTTTGGACCTGGTTGAGATGCTGTTTAAGGATCAGTACTTTAGCCGCAGCGATTTCTGGAGGTTGAGGAATGGAATCATTAACAGCTGTGTCTATCTCAACAAAAAGATAGAGCATGCTGAAATGAGGTAACTGAGACACATGTAGCTAATCTTCAGTTCAATTTTCTTTTAAAAACACCCTGTAATAAGCTTGTAGTTAGGATTACTTGGAAGTGACTGTAGAAATGAAACTAAAAACCATTCATCAAAAATACATGTATTTTCAGAAAGAATTTCAGCTTTAGTAAGTGACAAATGACATATCACAAAAATTCTGCTTCAAAATATATTTGATATAAAAAAAATATTGAAATTAGTAAAAATAGATGCAGTGTACTAAGACTCTGGTTCTTTTAAGACCTCAGGTAATGGAGATGTGGTCTAAAGGAGAGAGGGTCATGTGTGGAACAATAACAGAGGACACCAGGGTACTTACATCTAACTCATTACATGCCTGAGTATATATCTCTAAAATATATTGGAAAATAATCAGATAAATGTAAGATCAGAGGAACTGAATATCATGAGAGAAACCATATTGCCAAGCTATTGAGATCTGTGCATGTACATTATTAGTTATCCAGGTCCAGTCAAGGGTGTATGGGGATTTACCCTGGGTTTTATTCCATACACCCTGAGACAGCAGGGTATATGGAATACAGCCCGGGGTAAATCCCCATACACCCTTGATTGGACCTGGATAACGAATTTATTTCCTATACCCAAATAAATTCTTTGTAAACAAGTCAAATCAACTGTGTTTCAAGCTATCGATAAGATTATACCACGTCCTACAATGCAACCTGATGTCATGTTATTTTGCTTTTTATCATAGAGAAACTATGCATTGTGACGTCACGTTTTTTTTTGCCCCCGGCTCAAGTCAGGTATACAGAAATTTACACCTGACTTTGTATCCAATCAAAGCTTGTGTTACAAGCTACATGGGAAATAATGTATGTATATCCTCTTTGTTTTACTGAATACTGGTCCTTCAGATTGTGTACAGATCCTCGACAGCTGTTGTACAGATCTTTATACAGATGAGCAGTGAGATGTGGGACTTTGACATTCTGGGAGAAGATCTTTACTTTGAGAAAGCTCTCAATGGCTTCCTTACTGACCTGTTTGCCAAATGGAAGGTAAAATATACTGACCTGTTTGCCAAATGGAAGGTAAAATATACTACTGTGTTCTAGATACTACTGAAACCAGGATGTGTTAAGCACACTGAAACATTTTGTTTTAATCATCAACAGGAGCAGAACTGTC
Source organism: Saccostrea echinata (assembly GCF_033153115.1). NCBI lineage: Eukaryota > Metazoa > Mollusca > Bivalvia > Ostreida > Ostreidae > Saccostrea > Saccostrea echinata. Next base: position 20,292,962 of record NW_026889779.1, read on the forward strand.
TTCATGATGTTACAATTGTTTTGTTTTCAAGAACATTTTATAAAGCTCAGTCTTTAGGTAAGATACTTGATTTTTTATTTACAAGATGACAAGAATAAATACCACAATACATGTAAATAATTTCCTATGCATTTAAAGTTACTACTGTTGATTTGCTTCGTGTTACCAGGCGTGTGCAATTACCATCACCCGACGCCCGAGGCTACCAACTTAAGAGGTCGGGCTATCATAAATCTATACTGCGTTAGCCTGTCGGGGCTAGTAAATCTAAAACGAAACTATTCGTATATTTACGTTGACTGAATTGATGTATGAATTAACTTCGTTGTAAAATCATAATCTTAAATTCGTTTTAACCTATATGTATTGTGTGTTGTTATCGCCAGTCGTTTCAGTGACACTTACAGTCGATAAAAATAGGGAGAAGTACCTGACAATTTCAAAGCGCAAACCATTATTTGTTTTATTTATTTCAACTTAAATGTGTTTTTTTTTTTCCTTTTTGTTATACTTATACATGTATTGTTTTCGGTAGTTAATGGGCTAGTGACTTTCAACCACGGGCTAGTAACTTTGTTACTGCCACTAGCCCGACGGACTAGTAACTAATTTTTGTAATTGCACACCCCTGGTTACTATAAGACCATGTAACATGCCGTGTGGTATGGTCAAATCCTCATACCTTAATTTAATACTATGGAATGTGTAAAATGGTTTGGGGAACAAATTATTTGTTATAATGTATATTTTTGTCTGAATGTAGAGGAATTCCCAGAATATATGAGAGACTGTATTGTGTGTGATTACAAGGGGAGATATTACCAGGACTTTTATAGGTAAGTTGAGAGTAAAAATTGTCCCACACCTACAGTCGTTGATAGCAAGTAGTATCATATGAAAGTGTCTTGATGTATTACAATATCTTTCTTTATACAATCTGGTAATGAATTCTGAATATTATTGAGGGCATTTTTCTGTATGAAGGATTGTAGTACAGAATGAGAGATATGATGACTGGACGTCCACTATGATGCTTCTACGTAAACTCTGTAATTCGTATAAAGAGAAGATTCTGAACTACCATAAACAGAGAGGGCAGAAAGTCCCGACAGCGTACAACTCCACAGCAGCTCAGGGCAACTTCCTGGAGACACTCAACATGTCTCTGAACTGTAAGTTTATGTTTAGATTTTTTTATTTTGTATGGATCTGGAAATTATTGCAATTGTCAACATTCATTAAATATTGATACAACTGGATCCTGAAAGTGTAAAATTAAAAGAGTTAATTTTCCTTAGATTATGGTTCATTGCTTGTATCAAACTTTTTCTTATATATGTATGATATTTGCCTAAATGAATTTTTTAACCTAAATACATGAATCTGTATTACTTTGCAGTGTTTGAGGGCTACTACATTGACAGGAACTTTGATAGAACTGGTAAGGTGGCTGTGGTGATCACCCCGGGAGCTGGTGTGTTTGAGGTGGACAGGGAACTAGCCAATATCACCAAGCAAAGGACCATTGATTGTGGTAAGTAATTTGTTAGAAAATCAACTTTGTAGTTTTAAAATAGTACCATGTAACCTGTATATTCATACTTGTACCTCTAAAATATTGTGCAGTCATACACACTATTATTAATCCTCCACATTCAGCACCAAAGTCTGAGCACCCAGTTCTTGATAAATATACATGTAAAAGCAATATTCTTTATGTTTTATGTTGTTCAAACAATACCAATTTACATGTATTTTTTGGTGTGAGGATTTTTGTTTTAGGCAATTTTACATATACATGTGTTAATTAAGTTTAAGAATTGTTAACCAAGTAACTATGAAGCAGAAATAGAATGTAAAGTGAAAACAACATCAGAAAAAGAATGACCCTCAATGTTAAAATGCTAAAGAAAGTAGCATTTCTGGATTAAACTTCATATTCCTGTTTTTCTTTATACAGGGGTGGGCAGTGACTTGGTGTGTATGGGAGAACAACCCCTTCATGCTGCCCCCCTATTCAAGGTATGTTTCTATAGATAATCTACATGTTATTTGATGATGTTTTAATGATCAATGTATGGGCACCTTTTTTCTTCATACAGTTCCATAACAAGCATGCCAAGACATCATTAGAGGTGGGAGACGATTACAACATACCGCACTGGATGAATCACAGGTAACAACACTAAATCTGATTGCAATCAACTTCATTTATATATATTTACATTTGTAAATGTTTTCCCTGATATAACACAGCCTATAATTACATTGTTAAGTCATTAACCATCAGTGTAATTTCACAGTGATGCCATAAGTAGACGACATGTTCAACACATTGAATTTACATATGTATACATTTGAGGTTCGAAAAATAAATATAATTTCATTGGTTTAAAACTAAAGTATGCAAATATTTGTTAGAAAGCAGTCACAATTGTAAATATAAATAATAAAATATCATTTTTTTTAACATTTAATGGAATGTTGATATGTGTACAGGCTGGTCACGTGATCAAATCCCTTTATGGTAGATTTGATCACATACCAACCAGTATTTACATGTACATCCGAATAAAAGTTTTTAAAATACATTATTTCTTAACTACGTGTACATGTAAACATTTTAAGTATTGGTACTAAAGATTTCATTTGCATGTAAAGATTTCTTTAATAGCCATCTGTTTTTGACAATTTCAGTTTTTACATCTCCAAAAGTCAAATAAAAGCACGTTTACAAGGATCCTTCATCCCAAGAATTAAACCACCCCCAGAATTTGTAAGCATTATAATCTGAGAAGGAGACTAAGGAAAATGTAGAGAAATTTGTGTCTTATTCTAAACAAATTAAATGTGTTAATACACTTAATATATTAAGATATGTCACTCGTGAAATTAGTTATATCAAGGATTTTTTGAGAAGTATATTTTAGATAAGCACTCATATAGCATGACTCAAAATCGCAAAGAAAATGGGGGGTCAGTGTGCATCTTGCTGAGCTACCGTACAATGAAAATGACCCTTTTGCACTTATATTTTAACTCTTTGGTTAATCACTTTTATCTTTTATCATATTTTATCAGATGTAATTACGACAATAAATATAATCTTATTTTACATAAAATAGTGTGAATAAAATTTATATTGGAACAAATCATGCAAATTAATGTGCATAAATTATTGTGTGACCTTTTTGCACTAAAAATATATCATCTTTGGGGTAATAAAAATCTAATTAGGCAATAAATATTTTCTTGTATCAAACTTTATATGTCTTAAGTGCTGATCGGTTGGAAGTATCATGCTGTTTAAAATATTGAAAGTAAAAGTTGGGGTCAGTGATGTAAATTTTGAGATATTGGTCAAAATGTGCGATTTTCAAGCAAAAAACAGTGTAAATTTTATCTTGACTTCTTTGATATATCTTCATTTCTTGGCAAAGTCTGTTAAGTGAATGTGTAAAATTAGTTCTAAAAATATAAATTGAGACCTATATTTAATATTCTTAGCATATCATAACGGAAAATATTCTCTAAGTAAAAATATGTGGGGCTAAAGTTCCAAGATTTCAAATTCAGCAAAGGTGTAGATTTGAAGAATTTTCTTCTAAATATCCTTCCACCACAAGAAATAGTCCTTCATAAATCTTGCTTCTTATGAATTTTTGAGCAGTTTTTTATTTGAATGTTGAATAATTTGCATTATTTAATTCAAATATGTTATAAATATTGATTTGTAATAAATAGTTTTGAAGTTAAAGGTTCTGACTGAACTTTTCTAAAAAGCTGACGAGTGACATACCTTAAGTAAATTATAGTTTCATGACTTATGTTAACTTGATTGTAAGATGACTGTATGTTGCCTTTTTATTTTTCCAAATGGATATATTTTAAAAATGTTTTTTAATTTAAGTATGAAGATCAGAGAAGACCTAGTGAAAGAAGTAAGCAAATAAACTGCTATGCATAACTAAAACAAAATCAGTATTCTGTATAATGTACAAACCTTTTGTTCATAGAAAGAAAAATGTTTATACAAATTAAACATCTGTCTGATTTTGAGGAATGTGGTTGTATTTTAATGTGCATAGCATCAATTTTTCTCTAGTGTTAGAATTTTGTTTTACCCTTTTAAATGTATTTACAGCTGAAAAAAAGTTGTAAACAGTAATGCAGAATTTGATGGTACAATGTATTATGTATACCACATATACATGTATACATTGTTTATTTCTTGTCACCCCCTAGAACTAATTGCCCGTCCCTCAAACAATCAGGCAGAGGATGAAGATTCCAGGAATTTCCCATTTGTAGATTATGATGAGTATGATGCTCAAATCTGGAAACTCCCCACCCCCAATTCAACTAGATTTGGGTAAGCACACTGCTTTTCAGTATATTTGTAACATATCTCTTACAATTTCCTCATTATTTCCTCTGTGCTTTTATAGCATAAAAAGTATTGAAATGCCACTACAAAACCTGACATAGTTGTACTTTGTAGCAAAAGTTTTTGTAAGTGTCGCTAGATTTTCTACCTCCTCTGCTTTAGGTCTCTAAAGAGTCCCTACCACTCAAGAAGACAGCCCCAGACATTGGCCGAGGCCAAACAGATAAAGAAACCTCGTAAAAGAAATGTATCCGATGACTACCCTAGTGTGGTGGTGGAGAAGGGGGAGAGGAGGGGATCACCTGCCATCAACATCCCCTCCCTGGCCCGCTCCAGCAGCAGTGAGGATTTATCCTCCTCTGTTGGATGTTACCCTATCATCAGTATGTAATATGTTCCTCTGTTGGTTAACAGTTTTATTAAGAAAGAGATTATTCATGTTCATGTATCTTTTACAAACACACTTGAAAAGAATTAAATTTGATGCTGTATCACTTAAGTTAAATCTATTTCAGAAATGATGAAGATGATTTTGAATACACTAAAAATTATTGAAATAAGATAATGATTTTAAGCAGCTCTTTACAACTATATCTATTACGTATTGTTTATTAGAAAAAGTTCCAAGTAGGGAATCAAACGAGTCCTTTGAAGCAGAGGAGACTTATTTCTCGAGGAGAATTGTTGGCAGCGCAGAGTCTCCTGTTGGTTACTCAAGGAAGCATATTTACCAGGCCAAGTCTCGCAGAGCTCTCATCAACCCTTTTGCTCCCTCTAGGATGCAGTTCAAAATGACATCAAACAGGAGGAGATGGGTGCATGCTTTCCCCACAGGTTGATATTGATTTTTGTAATCCCTGTGTAACTGCCATAGTTTGTTTCTGTCTGTGTTTGTCCAACATTTTGTGCCTCCATACAAATTTTACATACTGTACATGTACATGTATTTGCAGTCTATTTTAGTTGTGCTATAAAAGGTGCAGTGTTTTGATACACAATGCCCTTGATTGTGATAATACTATGATTGACCATGTTATGTGATCATTATTTAATGCTCCTGTTTTTTCCTTTGACCTTCAACTTTGCCAATTAGCCCTTTCACAATAACTGTGGTACTACTCTCTTGCAGGGAAAATTAATAACTTTTGGCAAAGTTTTTGTAGACAGATGATTAAATTATGTATATCAAACAGTTTTTTTTATTCATATTTCACCAACTATATCATTTTGCCTTACAAAAGAGCAATACCACAATTATCATGCAACAGTATATTTTGAAGTCTCTTGTTAAGTTCAAAAGTTACAGTAAGGGTCAAAGTTGACAAACAGATGGACAATCACGCAGACTGAAATCAATTTACCCCACAATCTTCAAACTTAGAGACAAAAAAGCCTTGCTTTCCTTGATAAACATCAAGACCTTGGACATTTTTTATTTGATGGTGGGTCAAATTATGTTAAAGAAAACAACATTGGATGAAATACTTGATGAAGCTGACCTGGCATTCTAAAACTTTTTCTTTATAATATTGTTCTGTATTTTGTATTATTTAGATCCACAAGGTGCTGCTGTACAAACCCACCATTTTCACATTTACAATAAAAGAGATTCTTCTGTATTACTTGACAGCAAGCTCAGCCGGGATTCATTAAAGGTAAGTAGGTCAGAAAGAGCCATGGACTCTGTTCATCCCTCAGCAAAGGTTCTGGATATTGTTTAGTCCTATTGTGAGGTTTGGCTGAGCGGGGATGTATTATACTTGTATATAAGATTTTGAATTGTATATAAAATATTTTATGCTACTATGTTTAAACATTAGAATTCATGGAACATTTTGCAAGATTTTATATGAAATACATGTACTATTTTATTAAACAGTGAAATTTGTTAACTTGTTCCAAGATGATTATAGATGCTTTACCTAAATGTGATGATGCCAAATCAAGGAAAAAAAGCAGATTATCTAAATAAGCTCATTTGATAAATGATCATAACAATGGAAAGGCTTATGGACTTGGAATAGAGCAGTTAAGTTATTCAGTTAATCAGTCTGAAAAAGTTTAAGAACTAGACTATCAGATTAAGTAGAATACTCTGTAATGCAAGTCAGTAACCTGCATGTACTTCCACTGTGCTACATGTATGTTTAAGGTAAAGAAAAACAGTAGACATTTATATGCTGTACATTGTAGTTACAATGTACATGTATTTGGAAAATTCTCTGTCCAGTATTACTCCCATACATTAATTTCCAGTCATCAAATGAAGTATAGTTTTTCTTTTTTTGATTTTCATTATCATTAAATCATAAGTATCCTTTAATCTTTAGTCGTGATTGGTACAGACATTGTACACATACATGTATATATAACAATTGGATTTACTTTTAGATGTCCCAGTTGTCAATGGACATGAAAAGACAGCCTTCCTTCATTGGACAAGATGAGAAAATGTTCTCAGAACCTAGCAGGTAGAACAAAGAAGAATAAACATAGTTATTAAGCATATTTGAATGCTGTTCAGAAAATCTAAGATGCTTAACATTACTTAAATGGCAGAAAAGAGGTTAAATAAATGTATGAATGCAAGTAAAGATCTTTTCCCCTGTAATAAGGATGGGTTAATTTATGATTTGACAGTTTGAATCATACTGCCAGTGGCTTGGTTTCTGAGGAGAAATTTTACGTGGGTTCTGTAGACAGCTGTAAGAGTATTTCTCCGACTAGCAGTGTCCATAATCTAGAACGCCTTCCCCAGGGCTCCTCTCTAGGCTCAGTCAACAACAGCAGTGTCCTTGACCTGGGTCTACAGGCAGGGAAGGTCACAAAGAACAAGGCGAAGGAAAACAGATCCTATCTTTGGGGCCCAACTGGGGAACAAGAATGGAGCCCAGATATGACAACAGGTAAATGTTTCTGACTATTTCTCATATGAAAATACACCAAAGAGCATACATTCTGGATTATATCTAATGTCCACTGTGATGCACTGAGATGAAAGATAGCTCTGACTGTATAAGACCAATAATACAGGTCTGAAAGATACTGGACTAAAAAAGTCATGAGGATTGTATCATGTTTTATTTTTTAACTTCACCTTCAAATATGGACTAAACCCATGAGAGGATTACTCAGTTCTACAATTTTCTTAGAAATGCATGATATCTATTTCTCTTAATGTGAATAAGTTTTAATCATATTATAGATACAGTATGTTTTTGGGCATTGTTTCTGTTTAACAATTAAGTTTAACAAACACATCTATCAGTAGATTGAAGCCCTTAGACTGTTCATCACATATCAGTAAGCAATTCCCTCATCATAAATTTTACAATGTGAAAAGGAAATACAAGTGCAAGAACTGAAGTGTTTAAAAAAGGTTTGATTATCATGAACTTTTTTGGCTAGTAAAGATAAGAAATTATTTTATGATATATGTACAAATTATATTTATTTTCAATAAGGGGTTTTGTCAGTACTCGCAAATACATGTAAGTACATGTAAGTTGCTATTTGATGGGCTTCCAAAAGAGAGGAAACTCTGTAATTAGATTCTTAAAGAACCAATCATGTCACAGAATCTATTGTACGGATCTACAATGTACATGTTTAGAAAGAATTACTATGATTTACAGAGTGTATACATCTAAGCATGCATACATAGCTTTAGGGAATTCAATCTTGGGAATGATTTCATTATATTTTATATACAATTGTATATTTAGTATCTGGCACTGATCTTGCAGTGTTTCTTGGAGTGTTTTAAGGTGTGATGATTCCAAAGATTAATATATATAGTTCTGTCACAAGCTACCTGTAATTAAGGCATTTTTATCATCAAAATTGTCACTACATGTGTGTAATTGAAGACTAATGATTATATGGTTAGGAAGATATCCCAGAAATGTCCCATAGAAGTGTAAGCAGTAGATATCCCAGAAAAGTTCCATTGAGGTGTAAGCAGTCTCTAGTCTGTAGGTGTGTGTGGAGGATCAAAGTGAAACCAAACCTGGAAGACAATGTGTTTTTTAGAGTCAATTGTACATATTAATCATATTCAAAAATAACATTATACACAAGTACATTTCAACAATTATGTAGATAGATATTCTGGAACTGATTGAAAGATAAGCATAATTAAATTCACTCAAATATAAATCATGTATAGGTCATTTACATATATATGCATTATTGATTAACATTACATACATGTAGCACTTATAGGGTTGGTTAGGTACATATGAACTCAGTGTTTTCCCTTTATTTCAAAGTAAAATGTTATATATCAATTGTTATAGGCTATGGGTGAGGTTTATGAAAAAAAATCTTTGTAGACATTACAACAATTATTTTTAAAATTTTTGATATCTCAGTGGCATTTTTAACGACTTAAGTGGTCAATTTGGCCGGTGGCCGGTTCTTCGGGAAAACACTGGAACTAGAACATGCATGTGGCTTTGACAGGTTCTATGAGGGTGGTCATACTTTTAGGGCAGAATGAATGTTTGAGTTGGCTTGTATATAAGCATGAATTTGGCAGTTTTAAAATTACATACATGTATATATTATACACATTTTGTCCATTCATTTAATGTTTGTCTTTGTCTCTGTGATGTCCCAGGCTTTAATTATCATCACCCCAGAAATCCTTCAAGACATTTTTTATATGTATTATCTGATAAGGCATATGAATCAACAAAGAGAGGACTTGTATTTAGATTAAGTGTAATCTGTAATGGTATATGTACAGAATGATTTATATTAAGGATGTGTTTTCTGTATATTCTTGTACATGCATCTTATTCTCTGTGTAATAACAGCTGTCCTGTAACTAGTTTAAGGCCCTCTAAATAAATATATTTGTTTTTCAGTATGTTACTCTCTAAATTAATCCTACAATGTCATGTATATGGATTTCTTAATATAAGAACTGTTATTGATTTGCACTTTGTATATTTGACGTAATATTAATGGTACTCTGTCTTAGCAAGTAGCAGTTTTGTAAACATGTATTATATCTGCATGTTATAGGGGTCAAATTCAAGGTCAACCCTATCTGATAAATGATAATTAGGATATACACTTTTGGATGAGACAGTTCAAAAAATATTGCTGATTCAGGAAGGTTCTTAGAAAAAATAGTTTTATATTAAGCTATATTGGAAACATCTTTTCAAGAACATCAACTTTATATTTTTCAACTTTAATATCCATTCAAATTTTGATATCCATGTATGCAAGATACATGTAGCATCACTATATGGTGTCAAATTTTGTTGCACATATCTCAGCCTTTAACTGTAGCAAATTTGAGACAAGGGATTTTTACATGAGTAGTATAGTAAAATCTTTAAAAAGTTGATTCTTGTAAACATGAAGCAAAGCAATACATCTAAATTTCTATCCCATGAAATCTAAATTTCTTTCATTATCTTAATGCTGTTCCACTAAAAGACCAAAGTTTTGAATTTTAGAAAAAGCAATGACCCAGATGATCATTGATAAGTGCAGCATTCTTCCTGTGCTGCACATGCATATTTGTTCCCTTAGAGATTTCTGTTTGATAAATTAAAAGATCACACATTCATTTATTTCATGAATAGCTCAATAAATGCAGTTCATGAAATGTGCCTTTTGGAGAAGTCTAGGTTCATACCCTCCTGAACTTTTCTAAAATTTTATTAATGTTTTTAGTAAGGCCATTCCAAGATTTTTTTTTCTGTTTAGCATCCACATGCACCTTGAATTGTGACATCCTAGATCAGAAAAACACTACTGTAGAATCCCAAATATATGCGAGGAATTAATTATCACATAATTTTGCAAGAAGCAGCATTCGCAAAATAAAATTTCTCACTTTTATTTTAATGGAGATTAATTCAATGAAAAATTTATCCATTAATCATCCATTCTCAAATTTTTGTTCTCCCCATTGGACGCTTAAGAGCCATTTTGCTATATAAAGTACCGGTACTTCCGTAAAATAAGGAATCTATAGTATTAGTAGTCCAGAAGTTGAAAATTTGGTTAAATCTTTGAATTCTGTCCATTTTATTCTTTATTTGTTAAGAATCTGTCAAATTAGGTATATAGTTAACATCTACCACCTTGTTTTTGTTTTTAAGAAAAATAGAATAATGAAATCAGATCCCCTTCATAATGTCATTTTTATGATTATAAAGTGTTTTATATTTCAACTTGTGTTTTTTGTGAATAGGTAGACATTTAACATAGAAAACATAGAAATCTTGGAATGGCCCAAACACACATTTTATTACACCACTGGTACACTGTAAAGCTAATTGATAAATTCTATATACCTAACACTATCTGATATATATATTGTATAAAGACCATCATCCATTTGCCCTTTGTGCTGACGAACATTTTTGTGCTATGTAAATTTCAGGCCAGGACTGGTTTCCCGCACATGGATATCAAAATGATTCCTGTCTCGTCAAGCCAATACTAACTGCAGACATACATTCGCAAAATTTCTGTGCTGGAATAAGTATGAGCATAAACCATGTAATTTATCTTATGCATTCATGCGTTTGAAAGTCAAACATCACTGTGTAGTGTTTGTATATCATTTCAAAAACCTCGGTGCATTGTGTTGCATGAAAAAGCATTTATCTTCACTCCTTTTGATGAATTAAATGTAATATTATTGATCTGACATTTCGGATACTTATTGTTGCTTTTTATTCATTCACATTGTGAGTTTGAAGTGCATATGGCTATGAAAGTTTAGTTTAATTTTGATTGAATATGTTTCAAAAGGAATGACAGATTAAATGAACAGTTTCATCCAATAAAGACAATAATTAGACATTTCAATATGGGAAGCATAATTAATTAAAATTTTGTATAATTAGACATAAAAATGTCGTATATGCATACTTTACATATCAACTAAACATGTCTTTATCGTAGTCAGCTTTCTAACAAGTTGCTTCCTAGAATTATAAAAGGCAGAATGTTTTCAATAAGTAAAGATATGGATATGAACTACTGTAGATGCCATGGCTTTTGTAAATTTGGTTTAGAATCAGATGTACTTAACAGATTTTAAGTTCAGTGGTATAGATGAAAAGCTTAAATGATACAATACTGCTTTGATTGGCCAATTTTGACCTCTGAAGTGACCTATGTACAGATCTTTCTGTTTGACTTGGGAAGGGACTTTTCTTTTTATACTTCTTGTTTAACTGTAGCTGTGCATGGTTTGTTAGCTTGCCTGTAATTTTAATTACTAATATAATCAATGCCAAGTCATTCTGGTCTTTTAGGCATGATTTAATATTTTATATTAAAAAACACATGCCCAGTCTTAATTGGATTTCTTGATTTAGACATTATAAAAAATCCAATATTGAGCTTTAAAAAGTTTGTTAGTTCCCTGGATCTGATTATCTGTTTTTATCTATATATTTTTTTCAAATATTCTACTCTTTTGTACCTTATAGACCAGAATAGCTTTGGTTGGTACTCTCAGTTGAGACAATGTTTTGTTGTGTGCAGTGGCTGCATCTCTTGTATTTGCCTCTTCTATTCATTTTTACAATTTTTATTTTTATGTTTTGGTAAATGTGTTTAAAATTTGAGGTGTCCAACTAAATTAAAAATCAGTAACTTGATAATAATTAAAATAAATTTTCCTACATTTCATTGCCAGCTTTATTTCTTTGTCCAGGTAAGATTATTGTTTTTTTCCCTCAGGTGTGGACTGGAAATCCCTGACAATGCCCGCCTCTCTTCCCATCACCACTGACTACTTCCCAGACAAACGGAGTCTGGAGAATGATTACACTCTATCTCAGTACACATTAATACCAGAGGATGTCAACAACGAGTACTACTCCAGGTAAATCATTCAAAACTACAGCAGACTTCTGGACAGTTTTAGTGTTTATATGATGTACTGATGATACTTTTTATTCAGTGTATCACTGATATTAACACTCTTATGGGTAGTAATAAATTTGTTTATTTACATTACCATGTTTCCCAAATAACTTTAAATACTGTTAATTGTCATTGTTTGTCTATCCTTCCCTTGAAAAATCATGAATTTTACAGACATCTTTATTGAAGAAGTTGGTGTCAAAACAAGCTGTTTGATCTTTACTCTCTGTCCCCCTTTCAGTCCCCCAGCCTCAGAGGATGAAAAGTTCTACAGAAGGAAGCCCCTGTCTGTGACAGAGCTGTTCAGGGAGCTGATCTCCCAGAGGCTGGCCCAGGGATTCCAGATCATTACTAAGAAGAAGTCCGACAAACAATCCTTAGAGATGTCAGTTGGGTCTAGTCCTCAGTACCCATTGACCTCTAGTCTCATCAGGGCCAGACCCAGGTCTGGACCGCAGGTCAGTGGAAAAAATATGGTGCCGAAAACCAATCAGAAGTAGCTATATTTATAACAAGATTGAAAGTGTTTCATGATTTTGTGTTAGGTTAAGGGCACAAGAATAACTAGAAATATTATCATTATTTAAGAGTACAGAGTATTCCAAACTAATTTCAGTTTTCAAGTATACTCTTTGTTGAGTTGCCCTGTGGGGTTTATAGGTCTAAGTTGCACAGGTCTTTGTTGAGTAGCCCTGTTGGGAGTACAGGTCTAAGTTTCACAGCTCTATTTTACTGAACAGGAGGAGATCTACCTAAGCATTGGATTGATATTTCACAAGCTGACCCTCAGTGGACAGACCATTCAGGTCACTCAGTACAGACCAAGGTAACTTCAGCACTCTATAAGTTCTGCAATTTTTAAATGACTTACGGTATACACAATCAACTGCAGTATTAGTTAACCCAAAGTGAAAATAACAATAAAAAATGAGCATTTTGGAAACAGTTATAAAATTATAGATGTTGTATAAGGTTTTAGGGGCCAACAGCAAGCAACAATAAATGAAATGTTAAAATTTGGTATGGCTTATTTTTTGTACACCTGCTAGAATTCACGTTTTGTTTTACAGACATGAACAGAGACAGATGAATCACTTGTATAGGTACCGATTTCAGGTCCCTGACTCACTGAGCTATGACATCTCAACGAGTCAATTCAAAAATGAGAAACTAGAGAATTACAACTGGAACTATCTCGATCAGTACATATGTACTCGTGGGGAGGGTGACTACGGGTTGTTAGATGTATGTAGTTTAGAATTTCGTACATGAGGAACTTGATTTTCAGTATGAAAAAGGTAGGATGCACATTTTAATATGTTGCTACATTCATTTTGTAGCATTTGAAGTACTGGCAAGCGAGATTTTTTCTGTTGCCGTGTAATAATCCAGCTACCAGAAAGATCATAGAGGGAAATGATAGGTAACACTGGGATTTTTGTCCTAAACTTTTTTGTCTATTAATATTTAGTTTGTTCATTTGCACAAGACACATTAAATGTGAATATTAACTGCTTAATTTTTGTTTGAGATCGATTTATGCCAAACTGTAAGATATGTTTGTTTACAAGTGCAGTTTTAAATACATACATAGTTTGGATTTTTTCCCAATGAATTTTATTGCACTTGAAATTCTCACTCATATATGTAATTGTGAGTTCTAGTAATATCTATATCTCCTCAATACAAGAAATTTAGTAAGTGTATTTCCATGAGTTTGATATAAAGCATCCCAAATTAAAAAATAATTATGTTTTTATTTTGACTTCCTTTATTTTACCATTATTTTAATCAATTAATTAAGTATTGTGATATTCTGGAGGATAGTTATCATTTATTTAAACAATGAAATGATATGTAATTTTTTTTTGCAATGATTGCTGTCAGAAGGGCCATGAAACAGTTGACCTTTGACCCTTCTTAAAAAACTTTCATATAGACATGGTTTAAAAAAAACTAGATCTAACTAGTTTAGGAGTTGATTGTGTTTATTGATTGATCAACAGCAATTTCATAAGAAATAAAGGAGAAAATATTCAGTGGATGTAAATACAATACAGTGATGAAAATATAAGATAATCTCAAAATAATACATTTTCACAATTAAACAGCAATTAATTAAAATGACAACATACTCAGAATACTATATAGTTTATCAATATCATTTTTGTTCAATTTTGTTCTTTTGTATGATGTGGTTATTTGATATTAACTGTGTCCACCAGGATCTGCCCTAGGTCAGTGCAGAGTTTTGGATAAGTTTTTATATTTCTTTTTAACTTTTTCCAGTCTACTGAATGCTTCTATCTTTTCCTAAGCAACAAACACTTTTATGCATATCTATACCCAGGCATGTATGTTTTCATGTGTACTAGTATCAATTTTATGAGAAATGAGACAAGATAGTTAAAACAAAGAAAAATATTTGTCAACAGTATTGCATATCAACCAGAGTCTAGATCCACACAATCACTTTTTTGGCACAATTTATGATCAGTAGATTGTCATCATTAATACTCACAGGATTTTTTATGCAGGTGCATGTAATTTCTGTTAAATAATTACAGCAAGAAAATAAGCTTTTATCTCTGTATTGCTACTGAATGATTGAAACAATATTTCTTTCCTTTAAAATTGTTTAAATGCATGTTTTAGGAGCACAACAAACTATACTTGATAATGGCCAATATATGCCCCCAGAATCAAACTCTGATGGGGAAATCTTAAATTATATTCTAACTAAAGTTAGGAGGTTATATACAGACTTTAAAGCATGAACCATTTTCATCCACTGTGATGATGTACATGTAAGTTAGATATGATATCAAAAAATGACATAAATTCAACATTTCACAAGCATGTTTTGAGCAATGATTTCAAAAGAAAATTGAGTTTTTAGTCAATAATTTGATTGGAAAAAAAATTGAGCGCAGGTTTGCTCATACTCCATCTTTTGATATAATGTGCAGATTGATAGTATCAATGAAATGTTTTGAAATAGTTTTTGAGCAAGTTTGCGCTCTATTAAAAATAAAGTCGACATTGAACAAAATTTGGGATTTTTCTCTTTAAAAAGAAAAAAATAATGGGAAATCTCAGTAGTTTGTGATGTCACAGAGACAAAAATGACGTTTTTTCCCCATTTTGTTAATTCAGATATTATATACAATATTTACAATTGTGCACATTTCAAAAAGATTTTCAAAATTTGATTTTTTATGGGGACAGGAAGTTGCCATTACTGTGTATAGTTCTTTACATAAGGTGTGATTGTTGATTTTTCTAAAGGTATATCTACCAAATATCAGGTGGATTATTGATGTTTGTTTTTTAAGGTGTAATATCTTATCTACCAGATATCGTGTGTAATTATTGTTGTTTGTTTCCTAAGGTGTGATATCTATCAGATGAAAAGTAAACAGGAACTTCATCAGTTAATCAGTGGATTCGTTCGCTTCTTAGAAACTCTTAACAAAATCAGGAGAACTGCACAGGCTAGAAGGCCAAAGGTAAACATCCATTCTCTGATTTATAACATCTGTTTTAATATCTGAAGACAGATGCTTTTAGAAAGCCTCAAATGA
Organism: Saccostrea echinata; assembly: GCF_033153115.1. Taxonomy (NCBI): domain Eukaryota; kingdom Metazoa; phylum Mollusca; class Bivalvia; order Ostreida; family Ostreidae; genus Saccostrea; species Saccostrea echinata. Next base: position 20,308,841 of record NW_026889779.1, read on the forward strand.
TTGTAAATGGATGTTTTCGTGTTTTGTTTTAAGCAGCACTCTGGAGAAAATGCATCTAGTACCCCTACTTCAGACCAGCAAACTTCACCATCTAGGTAAGAGGATTTTGGGGGTGGGGTTTCTGTTTTTTTGGGGGGGATACATCAACTGATACTGCTACTGACATATAAAGAGGAATAATGAATTACCGTACTATCAGAACAAAACACCAAAATATGAAGCTCACAAAAATGAGTACTCACATGATATTATTATTTTATTTTCTTGTCATTACAGCCAGAAAGAAGTAGTAATATTGTCAACATCAATGCCATCATCAAAATTAATAGAAGCTATGAGAGACCCCCAGTAAGTGGTTGTTTGAAATGTGTTTCTTGATATTGTTAGATATCATCCAGAAGTCAAACAACAAATATGAAAATGCTTTACATCTACTGTATTCTTTATTTACATCAGTACTGATTGACATGGTTATTCTTTATGTAAATCTTGTGAATTTACCTCAATTTGTATCCTGTTTATTATGTGTATCACAGGACAGGATTACCCATGATTCCTAGGCAGACTGGTCTCCCAGAGAGCTGTTTTATCTCGGAGGAGGCGGTGGATTGGTGTATACAAAATATACAGGAGGTCAAGGACATCTCTAGTGGCACCACTCTAATGCAGGTCAGGGTCACAGAGCAAGTAGTGATATGTAATTGTGGTACATGTATGCTTGGGTTAAATAGTTGTTGACCTTCAGATATAAATTTATTTTGTATGAAATCTGTTTTTAAAAATTTTTGAACATACTCTGTGTTTTCACTTTGTTTGACTAGACTATTATGACAACACTGTATTTGATGTAAATATTAAAGTGGAGGTGTATAATGCTTTTTTCAATCTGCTTTTTGATGTACTTTTACCAAATATCATAAGAATATAAGGGTTTGAAAATGATTTTTGAAATATTCTGTCAGCCATTTCTGTCCAACACAATGATATTCATTAATTTATAGCGACTACAAGATGAACACTTTATTTGCCACGCCTCAGGAAATCCCTATCACAAGTTCATCCATGGCTTCTACCTGTACAACATTGTGTCACCAAAAGATAAACCAAAAACTGGTAAACTTCCATCAATGTCACATCAAAGAATGGAATGTTCTGGGGTTTTTTTTTTTTTTGCTTCATGCTTGTATATGTAGCAGTACATGTATTTGGTCATTTACATGTGAATACATTTACCTGAGTAAGTGATGTTGATTCCTGTTAGTTTTTTACACATTCAGGTGAAACATCATTTGTTATTACATATATATGTAATCAGAGAAAATCAGAAACCTAACAGTCATTCTACTTTACTGAGTCACTTCTTACAAAGAAGTAAATCTTTTGAGAAGAAGTTCTGTCTTTTTAATTTCTTGTTATCCTCTTGTAGATGTGTATGGACCAATTTACAATTATTTGTTCCAAAATGAGTGGTGTGAGGTAGCCATTCTTCCTGTGGAGCGAGAAAGAACTGAGGTGCCACTGTTTGCGATGGACGAGTCTCCATGCCAGGTGTCCGAGCTCTGGGTTAATAAGACAACCAACAACTGGCAAAAATTGTCTGGTTTAGACTCAGAGGCCCAGGGCTGGGGCCAACAGCTGGGTAAGAACCTAAATATAATTGATGTGAATCAGGTCTATAAACATGTATATAATGTACAAATATCTGTATGTGTTAGGGTTGTATTATAGTAGTTTGCGAGACTATTATGGAAAAGCAGCTTTATTACAAAACATCCTTTACAAAGAATATATACCAAATCCCATGCTTGCATATTTTGATTTCTGAAATACTGGCATTTTTTGTTCATGTACATACACGCATGTCTTTGAATCATTTTTGTTTTCCTATAATAAAGCTCAACATTTTCACCTTGTCAACTTACCAAATTCAGAATTCTATCATTGTTAAAAATGTGAAGTATTTGTAAGGAATTGATTTCTTCAGTTTCCATCGTTTACATGTATACATGTACGTGTTATATGTTAAATTTTGTGGTCTTGCAGTAAACTTATACTAGTAAGATTTCAATATTCGTGTATTTCAGAATTTTACTTATCAGACATACAGTACATAGCCATAAAATTCCCCATTAACACAAGGACTTCAATATATTATTGATGATAATTAGTGTTACAAAAATATTATGATAAAAAATTACTTAAACAACATTATATTTAAAGACTTATTTGTTTGATTTTGTTTATGTTTATATTGTACAATTTAGAGCATGTTTTATTACATGTACATGCTAACTTCTGTCAGTTAAAAACTTAATTTATGACATACCACAGAAAAAATGAAGATGAAATTAGATATTGATTCATATATTTTGTAATATAAAAGATGAGGCTTGTTATAACAAAGTGAATTTACAGGTTCAAGAGTTAACCTGTGTGCTCTCAAAGGTAGGCCGAGACACTTTCTCTGTATGTTCAAAGTCGCCTATCTGACCAATTATTTTGTAAAAGCATTTCTTCTTTGTAATTTTACTGATCTATATAGATAAATTAAGAGCTTATTTAGATTTTGCACATATACAGTGTACCTGTGTTTACCCACAATTTTCTATTATTTAATTATTATTGAATATAAGTATCATTTATTGACAATCCTTAATAATTCTAGAGAAAAATTAGTATGCACAAAATTTAAATACATGTATCACAATTTTCTTTTATTAATACACAACTAATACCTCAAAATATAAGCATATAAAATGCATGATTTTGGAATGTTTTGTTTTCAAATTATATATTGAAATGGAGAAACTTCGAAAAAAATTCAGTTTTTAAAATAAAATTGTTTAATATCCTAAATTATTCTTATAAGCAAAAATACATATGAGGAGTTATCAAAAAGTTTGTGGACTGATGCAATAAATTCAGTACTTTGTAGGCTGTACTTAAAAAAATTATAAGGAAAGTTTAAGACATGTTGATAGTTTTAGCTTGATATGTTGACAATTTGCCAGTTTATCATTAAATACAAAAGACATTGTATGATCACCTGGTACTATTGCAGTTGAGTTTAATGATGTTTGAAAACGTCATTGCTTCACAATGTCCACTCCATGAAGTTAAATACTGACTGAAACCCATCTTGTTTATTACATTTTAAAATTTCATGAACAGCTGATTTCAAAACACAGTACATGTATTGGAAAAGGATCTACAAAAAAGATAAAAATCTTCACTTGACTTTGGCAGCTAAATCTGCTTGTCAGATATCAATTTCTACAGCACACAAGTAATGTTACTTTTAACTTTGGACACCTGGACAGCAAATCAGCATTAAATGTATCTGTCCTCTCTCTGAATCTGAATTGCCATTTAATAATAGGTAATCTGGACTTATTTTGTCTCACTCCGGCCTGTTCAAACATTTCATAGTCTATGCAAGTTTTTCTGCATGTGAAACTATAAAGTGCAACAAAAAGACCCCCCCCCCCCTTTTCTTAATATATTTTCAGCACTCTGAATTGAAATTATGATAAGATCTCATAAATTTTATAGAACAATTGTGTCTCATCACACATATGTCAATTAACATGAAAATAAGATTACAAATGCTCATGTGAAAAGCCCTGTCACCATTGGTACGTCATATTTTGAGGTTGTGCCACATGGTCATACCTTTGCTTAGGAAAACATTGACAATTTATTCAGAGATAAGCTGTATGTCTTTCAGTTTATTCTGTAAATGGAAAAGATGTTGACTTGTTTAAAAAATGTGTAAAAATTCATTGACATACCTTAAGTAGTTTTAATTTTATTGCACTAGTCCATTAATTTTTTTGATAACCCCTCATATAATGAACATCCATGTAAACTAAACAATGTCCTAAGTAATTAGTTGTCAACAGACACCAGGCTTTTTGTGTGATACCAAGGTTGATTGTGTATGACATCTGGGTAGGAGCTGGGGTGGTGTGTAGATGCCATTCTTCATATAGGAATGATCTGGCACAGATACATAAGTTATCCTATAGTTAACTTCCGTTTGTATAAAAAGATTAAAGCTATAATGAGTCCCCCCTTGAGTTAATTATCTGGCTTGCTGTAGAAGGTGCAGAACTTTATCTGTCACATTAAGATTAATTACGGGTAACACCTTCTGCACGTCACGGTCCTTTGGTCTTGTCAGGTTGATGTTATTTACTGAAGGCTAGCATCTTTTAAAAGGCATTCTTTATTCTGTTTCAAATGCACATTAAATTGAATTTTAATTTAAAGGAAAAAAAATAATGAGATATGGTTTCTTTTTTTATTCCCAAGGATACTGTTAATTTTTTTTTTTACATAGTTGGATAAAACATTATTCTGTCAATTAGGAAATATATTTAGATTTAATAATAATAGTAGTTGTTTCATATTCTTCATATATTTTGAATTTCCATTTTGAATTTTTCTTTATCAAGTTACCATATTCTAATCCCTTTACCCCCTCCCTCCCAAAGATACATATCCCTCTGGGGGGACCTTTGCTGATTGGCCAATTTTCTAGTTCTAGCCCAATCTGCATACTGATTCTTCATTGCTATTGCCATCTAAATTAAATGTAAGTTCATGACAAATTCGGTAAGCCACAACTAAGTAAGTCGGTTCTTTTGACACAAATTAGCCATTGAAATTAGCTAAAATTTACTTCCACCAATATGACCAGCTATTATAATATTAAAATCTCTTTTGTACGAAGTCACCAGTCCATATAGTTAGCTCTGCAAAGTCTGCTTTCATTGGTCAGATAGCTTTTTGTATGGGTATCTATGGTTACTGTGGGTAATGGTGGAATTTGCATGATTACATGTATAATTATTTGGATTACGTAGTAAGATTGTTATGCGAAGAACCATTGTAAGTGGAACCCTGCTGATATGGTTGCTTATTCAAGATAGGGCTGTCATTGATTAGAATATCAGTATCAATATTTACCATGGTATGATAAGAAAATACTGATTTTATGCTATTTTCAAAGGATTTGAAGCTAAATTTTATTTCAAATTATATGACTTTCAACAGCTTAAATTACTTCATACGAAAAATAAGCAGCTTTTCTAAATTATGGACTTAGAGACTATAACTGCCAGTCTGATTACAGTCAAACCTTCACTAGCTCCTTTTTGTAAAAAAAAGGAGCTAGTGAAGGTTTGAATTTTTTTTTTTCAGACTGTATAACTGCATGCTGTTAACATTAAATGTATAGATTTTAAAAATTAATATATAGATTTTAGTGTAACTAAGAGTTATTGTCTTCAGTGGCAAATAAAACTTCTTTAAGGAAGCTCTAGATACTGCTCACTAAAGAGTTCTAATTCCATGGTAGTTTTACACAGGTATTGTGAAAGTGATCTGCCCTTTGATGTAAGATGAAATAAACTAGAATCTTAAGTAAATGACACAATTTGAAATAGATAAGTATTTATTTTTTTTTACATTTCCTTAATGTAAGTAAACAACAGTGACTTTGATCACTATTCATTGTCTTTGAATACTGGTATAATTTTCCTGGAGAAATATGTCGGGTATCCTATGTTGAAAATGAACAACATAATATGTACGCCTTTATATGAGACAATTTTCTCAAAATTCAAAACATTTTTCATTAGTGTTTAGAGCTTCCTTAAACATCCAGCTAATTAGGCCACATATACTTCATTTTTAAATGCTTCCTAATTTGCAGAAAAGCAGGGGTTTAATTACATGCATTTAATTTATACACTTCTAATGCATACATAAGTTCTGGCTTTTAAGGTGTATTGACCCTATTTCTTTTCTAGGTTTCATTTATCTATTTTAAAGCCAACTTTGAAAGGGTTATCAGGGAACTGGAATCCAGAAATTGACTGTATGTGGCATTGCTATGCAGTTGAACTTCAAAAAAAAATTATACTGATTCGAAAGCAAATGTTTGAATATATGGAAGCATTTGAATCCATGGTACATTGTATATTGATATCAAACTTTTCAATGATTGCCCTTATTCACAGGATGAAACTCTGTACATGTAATCCGTGTGTGAACAGAAGTAACCGGTACTGTATTTAGGATGTTCCATCGTAGATTAGGGGCAGTGGATATTTTGGATATGTAAAACTTATTGCTAAGACTTTCTTAATTTTAAACAATCTTTATTTTAAATCTGCTCAGCATGAAATTTAAATGCAATCTCCATTTGAGACAAATACTGAATTTTAACTGAAAAATTGAATGTTGCATGAACAGATCAGCAGTATTTTTCCAGTATGGAGATATATTTAATGAGATATAATGTTGAATATTTCATGATGAAAGTTCATATGTAGGGTTTTCTGTTCATTATCTCATCCTAAAACTGGTACTCTACAAAATGTTTACTTTAGTTTCTTGTATAAATTTTTTTATAAAAATTCACAGTATTAATGTACCATTTCAGTATTTTGATCAATATAATCAACTACTATTTCCTCTTTGTAAGAGTTTTTAAAATATGTTAAGCACTTTAATTGATGCATTCCATACTGTATGTAGTGTATAAATAGATTTTTTGAATATAGTTTTGCACATTTTTGATAATTTAATTTTGTGGCAAACAAATCTAAAATAACTAACTTAAGGTAAAAACCAAAATTAATATAGTCAATTGTTTGAATATCATCTAAAACATATTTTGTCATACATTATACCATATACATATATCATATTGTATTTGAAATCATCTGATCCTTTTGTAAGGCTTTTTTTCCCTAAAATTTGCACATTTCAGCAACACTAACTCACAAGTATGTCCATGTTGATGTTGATTCCAATAATAAGAGTGACCGCCCAGAGTGGGCGTCGGCCAAATACCATGCTTACTACAGCCCCAATGCTGCATTTGAAATACAGCTCCAGTGGATGGTTGCCACAGGTCCCATTCTTGGAGATTTGGTAAAATATTTATGAAATATTATGGTTAGTCACTAATGGTGCAAAACTCCAAACTATATGCTTGAATCTAAATAGCAGATGTAGTAAGTTTTTTGATATACATGTAATTAGTAAAATCAATTATTAAGGTTGAATTTAATTAAAGATTTAAGCATTAAACTGAATATAGGATTTTCCATGCAAGTAATTGAAAATGTTAACATCTTGCTATTATTGTAAAAGAAAAGCTATTAATTAATGCTGAAAGAGTCCACTGTACAAACCTACTAACAGGTGACAACTTGGGGGCGCAAGGCCCAAGCCTGTGGATTTCACCTTCTTCCTGTCCCAGGGGACCCTTTTGCCCTGCCTTCTGCCCCAGACTCTGACCCATTGAGAGGACCCATTTTTATTCCACTGGACATTGCTAGTCTAGCACAGGGAGGAAAAGCAATATTTCATGGTGAGTGGGCCTCATTGATGAGTTAACTGACTAGTACATTCATATGTACAAATATTCATAGACTCACCGTTAGTAAATTTCTGTATTACTTTTTCAAGAAGACAAATTCATGCTTCTTTTCAGATTTGGACCCAGATGCTAAATCAAAGAAACTGTTACATTTTCAAGATGAAATCATTAAGAGGTACATATTCTTTGCTTACATCTTAAGCTTTTCATTCACACAATTCGGGAAAGATAATTTCTAGAATTCCTATTTATTTTACACATCCTTAGATAAGAATAAACAACCATATAAATCTTGAATATACAGGTAATTTTAATTTGGATAACCTGTAATTACATGTAGATAACTGTGCTTTCTGGTGTTAAGATTTTGCTTTTGTGATTTTAGGTATAGTTTTGTTTTTGTCATTTTAGGTATTGTTTTGTTTTTGTTGTTTTAGGTATGGTTTTTGTCATTTTAGGTATGGTTTTGTTTTTGTCATTTTAGGTATGGTTTTGTTTTTGTTGTTTTAGGTATGGTTTTTGTCATTTTAGGTATGATTTGTTTTTGTTGTTTTAGGTATGGTTTTGTTTTGTTGTTTTAGGTATGGTTTTGTTTTGTCGTTTTAGGTATGGTTTCATGCCAATCAATGTCTGTGTATCCCAGACTCATCATCACTACATGACAGATGAACAGCAGCAGTATGTACACTGTACAGGCGGCATGTTTATCCTTATAGAGAGCAGTCAGATTGTAACACCCAAAGAAAAGAAAACAACAACCAGTAGATTCAGTAAAAAATCTGCTGGAGAGCTTCGCAAAGACTATATAGCTCGACAGAACAGCAGCTCCTCAGCTGCTGAAGTCGTGACGCAAAATAAAATTGGATTCTTGTGGTCCTGGAATTTTATGTCATCAAAGAGATGGCGATCTCCAAACACAGGAGACGAATCCTTCCAGGACAAAATGTTGGCAGATTTTCGTGAGTTCTGTTCAAACGAAAATAATAGGCTGACAGAGTTTTGGAATGATTTCAAGATGTCTTCTTTGTAGATAATGTTAATGACATTGATTGGGCATTGATGCAATATTGAGAAAAACGTCACTGTTGATGAATGATATATTACTTTTTAAATAAATTGTTACAAAGCTTATAAATGTGTATACCGTTTGATGATTTAAATGTGACTAGAGATGTAATGCACTTATATGTAAGGGCTAAGGTGAACTTTCACTGGAATTACATGTACTTATACCAGTTAGGATGAAGAGGGATCAGTTGAAACATTTTTATCTTATTTGAGATGATATGCTTCATTTGAGACTAAAATTGAATTCAAAAATATTCAGTACACCTGACTATACACTATACAGTGTACAAACTTTCGATAAATTCTTTCCAGTGCACAGATTTGTCAATCTAATTAAAATTATATGTTAGATCCGCTCATTTGCTCTGTTGTGTAGCAAGTATGCAAGTGGATCTAACATTAATTTTAATTAGATGCACAGATTTGTACACTTGATTAATTGATACAGAATGAGGTACTTTTTTATTCAATAGATAAATCAAGTGGGACATATACTTTTTAGTTTGGTTCCACTTAAGGGGAGATGAGGTCACAAGGTAAAGGGTCAAGGGTAAAATTAGAAACATCAAGCTTTGCACTCTGGTTCCCCCTATGAAGTTGAGGTAAAAAAGATCAAAAGTCATGGGTCAAACTACTCTAGACAAAGGAAGATACTGTGAAATCACATATTTTCATGGGATCAAATTTTCATGGTTTGAGGAAAAAATATGGGCTGGTGGAGATTTGATTTCGTGAATGAAGAATATATGTGAAAAATTACATTTCGTGGTGGACAAATTCATGGGTCTTTTCATACCTCAAAAACAACGCAAATTAAACCCCCAGGAAAATTAATGATTTCAGAGTATAGTCCATACAATATCATGAGAATCCTTTGCCTGACAGACATCAAACCTGGTACAATGGTTCCCCTTAAGAAGTAGTACCCTTATTGATTTTGAGGTCACAAGGTCAAGTGTTAAACTGGACATAGGAAGATATTGACCATTCAATATCTTGAAACTCAATACACTGTTTTCCCCTAGGGAGTTGATGAACCCTGTTGATTTTGCTGTCACAAGGTCGAGGGTCAAACAACACAGAAATTAGACATAGGAAGATATTGTCAGCTCAGTTTCTTGAGAACCATTTGCTTTATACAATCTCAAAATTGATGCAAACACCAGGTACCCTCTCAGAAATACTGTATGTGTACATAAATTGGCATATTCAAAAATTAGCACAATCACTGGGTATGGAGAAATCATGAATTAGTGCTATTGATACATGTCCATGCCCTATATTGTATTTATAAATGATTTCTTAGCAGTATTCAAAAATTAGAGCATCGTTGTCTGCACCAAAGCTTCAAAGAGTTGAAGTACAAGGAGAGAAAGAAAAACATTTCAATTGACGATGCATGTGAGGTTGCTGAATTTTCAAACATGCCCTTCAGATAGGCCATTTTTAGCTCTATTGGTCAGAGATCAGAAGAGCTTATGCAATAGTAAGGTGTATATCAACTGTCCGTCTGTCTGTCTAGCTGTCCATCTGTCTGTCTGTAAACAATTTTTCAAAATGCTACTTCTCCTACAGTTTTGGTCTGATTTCAATATAACTTGGCACACAAGTAGACTACACTAAGATACATACCAGTAGTTCTGTGTAGCGTTTTTGATTTTGGTGAACTGTGTTGCCATGGTTACTAAAAAGAGCTCCTACAGTTTTGGTCCAATTTCAATATTAACTTGGCACAAAAAGAGACTAAACCAAGGATCATTATTCTATTTATTGCTGCTGCAAAATTTCAAGTCGAAATACCACTTTCCTCTTCCTCTGTTATAAATACAAACCAGTGGAGCTACAGTCTCGTCAGAGACTTCTGCTTAATCCCTTCCCTAATAACTTCATATAGCAAAATTTTTAGAGAGCAACAATTAGAAACATGGTCAAATGGGTCAAAAGGGGAAAAAAAACACGTCCACAGTCAAATGTTCAGAAAGTTGTTTTAATTTATGCATTGAAAATTGGAAGAACTTGAAAGTTTTCAGTAACAAATGAGGCAAAGAATATATTTTTGTGAGGCTGGGTTAAAACAGTCGTATTTTTAGAGGTAATTTTACTGAAAAGTCTCTGTATAATTTATTTTTATTGTAATATGCTATCGATAATACCAATGTTCCGAATAATTTATTGTACGAATTAACAGCTGTCCAAAGCACATGACGTCATTTCCGGCAAGGTCCCAGAATGATCAAGATGGAGAACAAGAAAATATTATGATAATGTATATTTGAGTGTATATTTACCTTTGTCATATGTATTTTAACAATTTGAGCATTGTTATGTAAACGGTTAAAAATCGAATTCGTATTTATGAAACTGAGGATAAAGGAGTTAACCAGTAGATGAACAAGGAGCACATGGTTGTTGAGGTCACAAAAAAAATAGGGTTTGCTCGTGATGGGGGAAGTTGCATACCTCTGATAATTTTACTTGTAGTAGGCATTTTTCAAGTCTTTAATACCCAAATTCTAGGATGTGGAGTGTAACTCGCACATGTATAGTTTGTGCAGCTTTAACAAAAAGTTATTTTCCGGATTTTTTTTTACACTTATTGCTAAAAAATGAAAACGGATGACCAGGGTGATATCTTTCATTTTAATGTATGGCAGCATGAAAATAATAAACTGAAGTACTGACTGTACTCATCACCAACACCAACCAATTTTAAAATACTACCAGCCAGTTTGGCTGAGAATTTACATTCAGTCAAGGGCTAGACAAAGAACAAGAGAGAAAAATTTCTTTGATATCTAATATTTCATCTTCAGAAAGGTGCTTTCTTATTATATCCCCTGCAAACGAAGTTTAGGGGGGGGGGGTATATTGGAATCACCATGTCCATCTGTCTGTCTGTAGACAAGATTTTTATCCAGAGCGTTTCTCGGAAACTACATGTATTGCATAGATTTGTCTAAAAATTTGTACACTTATTATTCACCATATGAAGGTGTGCACCTGGTATTTTCATCATGATTGAATAATTTTTCTGCATTTTACAGGTGTTTTTTTTTTTCATTTTTATTATGTGGTTTTGTCCTGACCTTTTCTCAAAGACTATTTCATAGAATTGTATGAAAATTGTACACTCATTATTTACCATATGAAGATGTGCACCTAGTATTTTCAACATTATTTGATAATTTTTCTGCATTTTACAGGTGGTTTTTTTTTCATTTTTATTGACTTAGTCATTTTGGGTTTATTTCTAAGGTTTGAGACATAGAATCTAGAACATCTGTACAAAAATGTGAACTACAGCTTAAAACTACTCATTAGAACTAGAAAAAAAATCACAAAGTATTAAAAACAGTATTTACATTACACAGCAGATAGTGTAAATCCATTTGTCCCTTGGGAGTAATGAGTGGACATGCATCCAGTTAAAGATTAATTAATGAGTTCATTGTGGGAAGCGGTTAGGGCATCTCTGATCAAGCAGGTCTTATCTATATCTCCTGGGAATTGGGCAAAAAGAAATAAAGATCTCTGTTGTCTAAGTCTCTTAATTGTGATACAATGTATATGTCTGTCAAAATACTAGTTACTGGAACCAGCCTTTTATTTTTAAAATGAGTTTGATATAAAGGTATTAAGATCAATTTGATTTTGTATAATTAATTATGATATTTTTTTTCAACAATCAATTTGCAGAGTTTCATGTCTCACAAAGATGACAGATAGTTGCAAACTATTTTTTCAATGTAATAAAAAACACTGTTATTATTAGTATTGATGTTTTATTTGGCTGCACCATAGTTTCATTCATTAAAAAAAATATAATGAGTAATTAAATTTTCACTCTAAATGTTTAAGCAAATTGTGAACACCTCACATCTAGAAAACATTAGTGATTTGGTACCTTCTCTGAAAAACCCATTGGGGGGTATTTGTCCCTTTGGACAGTTCTAGTTTGCAATAACAGCCAGTTTTGCAGAGAATCTATGCTTAGTCATAATTTCAAGGCTAGGCTAAGCAAAGAACAAGAGAAAAAAAATTGTTAAAACAAACCATTTCAACATCACAGAGTTGCTTTCTTTTTTTTTTTTACGCCTAAGAAATGGTGCGGTTAGAAAACATTTTTTTTTTCTGTTTCTTCAAAAGATTGTTCTGATAGCTTTAAAACAGTTAAAGGGACATGGAAACAGATTCGGAGTTTATATCCTTCAAATTTTTTTATAGAATTTCATGACCTACATGTTGAAAGAGTGTTTCAAACCGATTTATCAAAAAAGCATGTTAAGTAAATTCATCTGAAAATTGTCAAAATTATAAATAGAGGATATGCTTGATTGGCATGCATCTTTGCACTTTCTTGAACTGAAATTTATCCATGGTAGCTAAGAAAAGGCAGAAATATGTGGTGTATTTATAAATGATATTTATGATAAAAAACAAAGCAGAAATTTAAGAAAGCAAAACCAACACACCTGTGTTGTCCGATTATGTTCAGTGATGCGTGCAGTTTTGGCAAATCCAACACACATGGTAAAACGTAAAGAAAAACAATAACGGAGTTTACAAACTCAGGTGTTTGTTGTAAGATTTTAAAGAATGCCATTTGTCATTAATTATTAAGGATTTTCATGTAAGTTCAATGAATTAAACTGAAGCTATTTTTTAGATAAATTGAGAAACCCAACATTTAAGTAAACAAACTGGTATGCAAGTGTTTCTAGGCACCTTTAACAAAAGAACTGGATAAAAACATGCAATTTCCCACATTAAAACATGAAGATACAATTTACCTTTAATAGGCAGAAAATGATTCGTAAGTGAAATTAATAACTTTATTTCAGTATTGTGTACAGTTGTGGAAATGGGAAATTGTCTCTACCAGTTTGTCTAGAGGAATTGTGCCATAAAAGACAGATGTACACCAGTGCAAGTTGATGTCATGAACTTTCATATTACAAATTTTGAGTATGAACTGGATTCCCCATTTCCCAAATTAAAAATTAAATATAGTACATGTAATTATGAAAAGGCATTCTATAAAAAAAAAGTTAAATACATGTGTTACCTGTACACATGCATTAGGTTTAAATGAAGTATTTTCATAGTAAGTTTTAGTTTACTGTTGGGTGCAAGTTTAAAACTAGAACTGGATAATTTAAAAAAAAAATACGAAAGTTTATCACATCAGTTCTATCAAGCTTGCCTTCAAAGTTTTTTTTTTAATATTTTATTTTTTTAGGTCATAATTCACCTATATACTGGTTCAATTTTAGGAAAACAGATGCCTGTTTAAGAATTCATGAAGTTGTATGGTGCAGGTAATTGTCTAATACCAAAAATCAAAATGTCAAAGAATGGTTAAAAAGTTGTATATTCTTGTGTATCATTCTTACATTTGTGTCTTCATTCATTATCTGTAGATAAATGAGGAAACTAGTATTTTGTATAAAAATTATATGCTTCAAAAATGTATTCATACATGTTATGTTGGAAATTATAATTTCTTATTCCTTTTCAAAGTCTAGTTTTATTATTCATCGACACATGAATTTTTTTAGAGCTGAGTAAATTGGTTCAGTAAGTCTTAGCATTTCATCTTTCATTCATTTCAAATATCATGCCTTGCAGATATGCACTGGCAAAGTTAGAGAGAACTATTAAATCTCTGGCTGTCTCAGTGCAATCGAGCAGTGCATCTTCCTCAACTTCTGATGACTGTCATTTGTTCTTGTTTTAATATGGAGGAGAAGCACAGTTTTAAAAACACCTTTATTTAGGAGTTGTTCCTCTTACTCTGCTTATGTTCATGGCCATAGTAGATAATGTAATTATTGTCCAATTTCCCAGTGAAAGTTAACAATGGAAGGATTGCTTGCCAAAGAACCACCTACATCAACTCGAACGTCCAATCCACCAAGTGATAGGTTGGACTTTGACAATGATGATGGTGGCAATGAAGCTGCGAATCAGTCTCTTGAGCTCAGTGATGCTCAAGACTCGGACTCAGATGGAGAACTTGAGGAAGGAGAAATTCAGTCAGAGGTGGAAACCAATGATGATGACTCCAGGTCTGTTAGTGAGATCATAGGTAAAAAAGACAGTGATAGTAAGACACCCCATATACCAAACTTTAACATAGTTAAGTGCCAACAGTCTTTTAACCATGACAGTCCCAGTAGTAGTAGCTTGCTGGACTCAAGTACTGACCAGTTTAAAACTGAGTCCCCTGACATTGTCCCTGATAGTTTTGACAAGAGTGAGGTTGAGTCTAGTGATGGTGAAATATATTCTGCCAGTGAGGATAACCAGGCGTGTGATGTCAAAGAGCAGTCTGATGATTTGTTTGATATGGTGTTTGATTTCAAGTCTTCAGATAAAGATCAGAGTACTGCAGATTCTTTAGATGATACTCTCACTGAGGATATTGGAGAGGATGTAGGAAGAAAAAGAAAACACTCTTCAGCAGAGAATGATGAAAAAGTGAACAATGACAGGTGCCCAGCTGCCAAAAAATCACGAGTAATAACCCAGGCAGCTGCAGTAGCAGAGGAAATGGGCTCAGATGCTGGCAATCTGAATGAGAATGGCTTGACTCATGAGTTTGATGTGATCGATGAAACTAATGAAGATGGGGGAGACAATTTTGATCAGGATGCTGGGGAATATGACAGTGATGAAGATGACCTGGATGACAACGAAATTTATGCATGGCTAGAAGAGGGTGTCAGCAAAAAGTCACTCAAGCCTGAGGATGCAGAAGAGGGACCATCTCAAAGAGAGAAACTTGTTTTGCAAGGTAAAGCATATGATTAAAAAAATGTTCATAAATTCAGTTTTCTAGCATTTGTGATTTTGTTTATTCTTTTAAACAAATTACATTTTCCTAGAAAGCAGCACATGATCTGATGGTAAAATTTTGTGTACATTCAATATGAAATGATTTCTGTCATGTTGTTTACCTTCACAATTTCTATTTTAAGTAATGTCCTCCTCTTTGTGTCTGAATACATTGGCATACATATAGTGATCACAGTGTAAATCATTTGTCTGTCAATTCTGGAGAATACATTCTCTCACATAAAAGGTCAAAGCAGGGTGCATCCTTAAAATCTAGTGTTTTCAAAATACAGCATAATTCTATATAATTATTCTTTAAATAGGGATATTATACATCCCCGTTACATTGTAAGACATCGGGATGTCATATCTTTAATTTTGCAGAGAAAGGGAGTGATCCTTTTGACATGCTACCCGAGGGTTGGGTGCTGGTCACACATAACAGTGGTATGCCGGTGTATCTTCACAAACAGTCCAGAGTGGTGACATTTTCCAAGCCTTACTTTATAGGGCCAGGAAGTGTCAGGGTAAGCATTGAATTGAGTCTCAAACGCTATAAGTTGTATGTATTTTTGCATAGTATATGCATGTTTACACAGTCACCGTGAGTGTATATATGTTCAAAAATAATTTCTTCAGATAATGTGTACTGAACAAGGCATTGTTAAAATCTATGTTTATTTCATCAGAAACACAACATTCCTGTGAGTGGCATTCCATGTTTATACTACAGAAGGGAGAAAGAGAGAGAAGCAAAACAGAAGGCAGGCAAGGAGGCTGCTACCACAAATACAAAGGAAATTGTGTGTAATGGGGAAAGTCATAGTAAGATAGACTTAATTGCATTTCATTTTCTCAAGTCAAAAATACATGAAAATATATATACAGTTAAACACGATAGCAAAGTGTCAGGACCTTATTAGCTCACCTGAGCCGAAGGCTCAAGTGAGCTTTTCTGATCGAAATTTGTCGGTTGTCTGTCGTTGTCGGTGGCGGCAGTGTTGTAAACTTTTCACATTTTCATCTTCTTATCAAGAACCACTGGGCCGATTTCAACCAAACTTGTCACAAAGCATCTATGGGTGAAAGGGATTAAAGTTTGTTCAAATGAAGGGCCACACCCTCTTTCAAGGGGAGATAATAGAGAATTGGTGAAAAATAAATAGCATGTTTTAAAAATCTTCTTCTCAAGAACCACAGGGCCAGGAAAGATGAAACTCATGTGGAAGCATCCTCAGGTAGTGTAGATTCAAGTTAGTTCAAACCATAACACCCGAGGGTAGGGCGGGGCCACAATGGAGGATCAAAGTTTTACATAGAAATATATAGGAAAAACCTTTAAAAATCTTCTTCTTAAGAACAGCAAAGCCATGATGAGTCATATTTACATGGAAGCATCCTCAGGTAGTGTAGATTCAAGTTTGTTCAAATCATGAACCCCGGGGGTAGGGCGGGGCCACAATGGAGGATCAAAGTTTTACATAGAAATATATAGGAGAAATCTTTAAAAATCTTCTTCTCAAGAACAGCAAAGCCATGATGAGTCATATTTATATGGAAGCATCCTCAGGTAGTGTGAATTCAAGTTTGTTCAAATCATGACCCCCGGGGGTAGGGCGGGGCCACAATGGAGGATCAAAGTTTTACATAGAAATATAAAGGAAAAATCTTTTAAAAATCTTCTTCTCAGGAACGGCAAAGCCCTGATTGGTCATATTTATGTGGAAGCATCCTCAGGTAGTGTAAATTCTATTTTGTTCAAATCATGACTACCGGGGGGTAGAGTGGGGCCACAATGGAAGATCAAAGTCTTAAATAGAAATATATAGGAAAATATCTTCTTCTGAAGAACTGCAAAGCCATGATAAGTCATTTTGATATGGAAGCACCCTCAGGTAGTGTAAATTAAACTTTGTTAAAATGATGACCCCGGGGTAGGGTGGGGCCAAATGGGGGATTGAAAATTTTACAGAGGAACATATAGGAAAATTAAATATCTTCTGATGAAGAACTGAAAATCATGTTTAGTCATTTTGATATACAGAAGCATACTCAGGTAGTGTAAATTCAATTTTGTTCAAATGCCCTGGGGGCAGTGGCGGATCCAGGGGAGGGGGGGGGGGAGTAGAGGCAGTGGGTCTCGGGGCTGCATTGAAGCCCAAGTGGATCTAGAGCAAGGCCTTGGTGGGGGTCTGGGAAGCTGACAAATTCTTACAAAGAAGAGATGTTTTTCCTTGATTTTAGGATAATGGACATATAAGTTCTACATGAAAAAAAAATTCAAACGGGGGGAGCATGCCCGGCACACTGGCCCTGGATCTGTCTTTGCTGGAGTAGGGTGGGACCCAATGGGGGATCGAAAGTTTTACATAAGAACATATAGAAAAAAATATTTCTTCTCAAGAACAGAAAAACTATGTTTAGTCATATTGATATGGAAGCATCCTCAGATAGTGTAGATTCAAGTTTGTTCAAATGATGACCCATGGGTAGGGCAGGGCCACAATGGAGGATCAAATTTTTACAAAGGAATATATGGGAAATTTTTTTTTAAAGCTTTTCAAGTGCAACAAAGCCATTTGTTAAATTGACATGGAAGGTAGTTTAAAATTCAAGCCCCCCTAATCTTTTCAATACTGAACTGATTTGTGCTTTTGCCTAGCTCAGGTGAGCAATGTGGCCCATGGGCCTCTTGTTCATTGTATCTGTTAAATTCAAAATGTTTTATAACCACAGGGAATGAAAATCACTTTGCTGTAAGCGTGAATTCATAGCATGTTTGCTATAACCATATTTTACTCTACACGTATTATATGTGAGATTTGAGTTCTAGTGAATTGGTTAAATTAATCCCTATGTCCCTCAATTGTATAATTACGGTACTGATTCTGCATGAATATACCAGTAAACAATCACTAAATGCAATTTAGAGAATCAATATATCTGTATCCATATAGAGTCCTTCTTGCATTTTGTATGCAACAACATTTCAGACGCAGAGAATGGTGGAGAGAAGCAGCCTGTTGATACTTCACAGCCGACACTGGCCAGCCTTCCTGTCAAGATAGAGTACGCAGAGGAGAGAGAGAAAGAAAACTCCCTAGGTAATATACACACACATTCAGATTAGACAAGTTTAACTGTGGTGTACATACAAAATTAAATTTTAAAAAATCTTGATATTTCTCTATACCAATAAGTGTTTTAGAAGATACATGTAGATTAGAGAATGCTGAAGAAGATACAATATAATAAAAAATGTACAAAAATTTCTTCAAAAAGCAAATGATTAAATTATGCATATGGAATAAAATTAATTCTACGAAATCCATTCTCAGCACTTTTGCCACTTACTGTTTCCATATTTTACAGAGCCTGAAGAATTGAGAAAATACTGTGAATCTCTGTTTGAATTTAGAAAAATCACTGTCAATAAGTTCAAGTAAGTTTGTTGGAATAATAAATGTCTATATCTATCTATATCTGTAAATATCTTTCATATCTATGTTTAAGGTATTAGGGGTGTAATGGTCATGACCTTTAATATGACTAAATTCAATTTAGTTATAATGGACAACACTTCAGGCAGTATTTCCCAAAGTTTCATGCAATTCTGTCCAAACATAATTTTTCTATACTTATTTTCATGCCTGTACCCTCTAACCACTGGTGCACCTTTAATAGACAAAAGGTACAGATGTAATTTTTACCTCTACTCTAGTTAGTCGCAAACAGTTGAATGTTTCATGTATTCAGCTGCAACACTAAGCAGTACAGATTGCATATATGCATTCTTTTTAGTTCAAATTCATCAGGTATGATATATGAATACTTGTAATCGAGAGAACTTGTCTTCTTTGAGTGACAATTTTGGCGATTTTTTTCATAAAACCGTTTGTAATATTCTGTCAAAGAAAAATATGGTAGGAAAGATCAATAAAAAAAACAATATCAATTTTGTGTAAGGTGTGTTTGTGATAATATAACAAAAAAAAAAAATTATTCCATCCACAATATTTATCTATATTCTGTATCATAGCAATGTACCCCTAAAAATTTAAGCCATTATTTTTTGTAAATGTCATGGGATATGTGATAATTAATGAAATGATGAGCATATATAAACAACAGGTTATTGTCATATTGAATACACTTCACTTTAGTCAGATTCATTTGTTCAGAAGATTGACCTCGTCACAGTGACCTTGACCCAGACAAAGATTTGCAAAATGACCTACATTTTTGCAGCTTCCATGTGCATGAAGTTCTTTACAGATCAAAACATTACTATACAATGTAGACTAAAATATATACTGACAGAAACACTAATCAAAAGGTAAAAAAAATCTAATTTGTTCCCCACATGTATATAAAAAATATCAATAAAAAAATATTCGACCCCCTCCCCCCCCCCCCCCCCCCTTCTAAACAGTAAACTTGTGTAAAAATAAATAAATTAATTAATGTAAATAAAATAACAAAAATCACCCTAACCCAACCCAGAATAAATCATTTATTCCCATATCTAATATTAATTTTTTTTTCTTTAATGTTGTAAACATATTTACATTCTATTTTTACTGATATATTTTGAACATCTCAGATATTTTACGTATGGAATTTGGATGTCACTTATAAATTGCAGATTCTACAATGCACGCAATGCTACCTATTACATACATTTTTTCCCCTCAAACAGTTTGCTGATATTGAGAGAATCACAAGAAATCGCGATGTGCATGTAAAGTTTTCAAGAAAGGTATAGGCACCTACTTCGTTCGTTCTTCGAAAATGGTGCTATTTTTAGAAGTTGGAAAAACCCATGAAGTGTGTATTTGAAGGTATCATCGTTTTGACTGCATATTTTGTCTAACAAAATATATTAACATGTTTTCTACATAATATCATATTTATTCTCTCCTCCGCTAAGTTATATTCCTTTTCTTTAGTGTATGTTTTATGTTAGCGTCCTAGGCCGTCTTGACGACACGCCATTTTTGTTTACAAAGTACAGTGTTCCGAAAACTGCCGATGTCAGACACCTCGGTAAATGCCGTCATTTTTACCGGAAATGGCTTGTTACACCTCTAATACCTTAAAAATCCATATTATTTAGTGAAGCAAACAGATAGAATCAAATTTTCAATGCTTTTAGAATAAACTGTGGTTACTTCTCTGTCTACACTGCTAAGAATCTTTATACTTTGTGATGAACTCTTATTGAAGATTGTTTATTATTAATATTTTAGAACATGGAAGGACAGGAGAAGACATTTGAACAATGTTAAAAAACAGTCCCGACCAGCACTAGTAAGTAGATTTACAAGGCTTATCAAATCATTATATTGTACCCTATCATCCCCCAGGCAAAAATTAAATATTCTACTTTGTGGAAGATATGCTTACTGAGAAATTTTGCATTTAATTGGCTGTCCAATGTTGTTGTGTATTGGATAGAAAAAAGAGAAACCCATGAGGTGCTCATTTTCAGGACATATTTATTTGTAAATTTATCTGTATATTTGAGTAGTAGGCCTATATTTGTATATCTTTTTTAAGCCCTCCAACACCAAACTGATTACTTGTAAAGTCCCAGCAGAAAAAGGAGACCATAAACCAAGGAAGAAAGGTAAAAGAAATAAAAAGGAATCGAGTGAAACAAGTCCATCATTTTGTGTCTTCATATCCATGTACATGTATTCCATTTGTGTTTCAGAGTTTGTATTGAATCCAACAGGGAAATCCTATGTTTGTATTCTGCATGAATATGCTCAGCATACACTGAGAGTGCAACCTCGTTATGTTTTCAAAGAGCTTGGTAAGTACCCAAAGTCAAAACCATGCATAAAAAAATACTTCCATCTGCAAAAGTTCTGATTCATTATTTGTTCATCTATAACAATGTATAACCAAGGAAAACAGGTTTTGAGACATGTTAATGTTTGATAGCGTGATTTGAAATGTTCTAGTTGAGAATGAAAAAGGAATATTTTAACTGAATGAATTGAACTGAATGTAGACAAACATTTTGATTCTTTTTAATTGCAGAAAATGCCCAGAATCCTTACAGTGCTACAATTATCATAAATGAGATTGAGTATGGTACAGGATTTGCTGGCAGCAAAAGGGCAGCTAAAATGGAAGCAGGTGTGTGAGTTGATGATACGGCTAGTAAAGGAGTTCATGGTCAATAGGCCATCATTTATATAAGGATGTACAGTGTATAGAATTTTAAAGTAATGTTTGTGATTTTGCAGCTAAAGCTACGCTGAGTATCCTGATTCCAGAAATGTCCAAGTTAATAGAGAAACAAGTGGAGGAGGAGGAGGATCTCTCGGTACGTGTGCCTTCACATCATGTACATTCAATTAATGATTTATTGACATGCTTATCCTGTGTAATTTGATGGGAAAAATTTAATTTTACAATTTTCTCTTTTAGTTTTTCGATGATATTAAAATTGAGGACCCCAGGGTTTACGAGTTGTGCAATAAATCAGGTCAACCTAGTCCATTTCAGATATTACTGGAGTGTCTCAAGAGGTCTGTGGCTTTCTTTATAAAATTAATACAATGTACATGTATTTGCAAATCTTGATAATCATGAATCTGTTTCCTATTTGCATAATACCATTTTTAGCTCACCTGAGCTGAAAGCTCAAGTGAGCTTTTCTGATCACATTTTGTCTGTAGTCCGTCTGTCCGTCTGTCTGTAAACTTTTCACATTTTCGACTTCTTCTCCAGAACCACTGGGCCAATTTCAACCAAACTTGCCACAAAGCATCCTTGGGTGAAGAGGATTCAAGTTTGTTCAAATGAAGGGCCACGCCCTCTTTCAAGGGGAGATAATTAAGAATTAGTGAAAAATGAATAGCATCTTTAAAAAATCTTCTTCTCAAGAACCACAGGGCCAGGAAAAATGAAACTCATATGGAAGCATCCCCAGGTAGTGTAGATTCAAGTTTGTTCAAATCATGACCCCCGGGGGTAGGGCGGGGCCACAATGGAGGATCAAAGTTTTACATAGAAATATATAGGAAAATCTTTAAAAATCTTCTTCTCAAGAACAGTAAAGCCATGATGAGTCATATTTATATGGAAGCATTCCCAGGTAGTGTAGATTCAAGTTTGTTCAAATCATGACCCCCGGGGGTAGGGCGGGGCCACAATGGAGGATCAAAGTTTTACATAGAAATATATAGGAAAAATCTTTAAAAATCTTCTTCTCAAGAACAGTAAAGCCATGAAGAGTCATATTTATATGGAAGCATCCTCAGGTAGTGTAGATTCAAGTTTGTTCAAATCATGACCCCCGGGGGTAGGGCGGGGCCACAATGGAGGATCAAAGTTTTACATAGAAATATATAGGAAAATCTTTAAAAATCTTCTTCTCAAGAACAGTAAAGCCATGAAGAGTCATATTTATATGGAAGCATCCTCAGGTAGTGTAGATTCAAGTTTGTTCAAATCATGACCCCCGGGGGTAGGGCGGGGCCACAATGGAGGATCAAAGTTTTACATAGAAATATATAGGAAAAATCTTTAAAAATCTTCTTCTCAAGAACAGAAAAGCCATGATGAGTCATATTTATATGGAAGCATCCCCAGGTAGTGTAGATTCAATTTGTTCAAATCATGACCCCCGGGGGTAGGGCGGGGCCACAATGGAGGATCCAAATTTTACTTAGAAATATATAGGAAAAATCTTTAAAAATCTTCTTCTCAAGAACAGTAAAGCCATGAAGAGTCAAATTTATATGGAAGCATCCTCAGGTCGTGTAGATTCAATTTTGTTCAAATGATGACCCCCGGGGGTGGGGTGGGGCCCAATGGGGGATCGAAAGTTTTACATAAGAACATATAGTAAAAAAAATTTCTTCTCAAGAACAGAAAAGCTATGTTAGTCTTATTGATATGGAAGCATCCTCGGGTAATGTAGATTCAAGTTTGTTCAAATGATGACCCCTGAGATAGGGAGGTGCTACAATGGGGGATCAAATTTTTACAAAGGAATAAATGGGAAAATTCTTTTAAAATCGTCTCAAGTACAACAAATTCATTTGTTATATTGACATGAAAGCATCATCAGGTAGTCAGTAGCCAGTATGCTCAGGTGAGTGATGTGGCCCATGGGCCTCTTGTTTAGCTCACCTCGACGAAGTCAAGATGAGCTTATGCTATACCCCCGGCGTCGGCGTTAACGTTGGCGTCGGCGTCCCAGGTTAAAGTTTTAGGAGCAAGTCCCATTCCAAAGTAACTATAAGCCCTACTTGGACCAAACTTGCATGGATGATGCATCTAGGGATAGACACTACCACACTTGCTTCGGACGCTGGATCTGACCTAGATTTTCCAGATGAGTGACCAGGTTAAAGTTTTAGGAGCAGGTCCATTCCCAAGTAACTATAAGCCCTACCTTGACCAAACTTGCATGGATGATGCATCCAGGGATGGACATGGCCACACTTACTTCGGATGCTGGATCTGACCTAGATTTTCCGGATGAGTGACCAGGTTAAAGTTTTAGGAGCAGGTCCATTCCCAAGTAACTATAAGCCCTTCCTGGACCAAACTTGCATGGATGATGCATCTAGGGATGGACACTACCACACTTGCTTTGGATGCTGGATCTGACCTAGATTTTCCAGATGAGTGACCAGGTTAAAGTTTTAGGAGCAGGTCCATTCCCAAATAACTATAAGCCCTACCTGGACCAAACTTGCATGGATGATGCATCTAGGGATGGACACTACCACACTTGCTTTGGATGCTGGATCTGACCTAGATTTTCCAGATGAGTGACCAGGTTAAAGTTTTAGGAGCAGGTCCATTCCCAAGTAACTATAAGCCCTACCTGGACCAAACTTGCATGGATGATGCATCTAGGGATGAACACTACCACACTTGCTTCGGATGCTGGATCTGACCTAGATTTTCCAGATGAGTGACCAGGTTAAAGTTTTAGGAGCAGGTCCATTCCCAAGTAACTATAAGCCCTACCTTGTCCAAACTTTCATGGATGATGCATCTAGGGATGGACACTACCACACTTGCTTTGGATGCTGGATCTGACCTAGATTTTCCAGATGAGTGACCAGGTTAAAGTTTTAGGAGCAGGTCCATTCCCAAGTAACTATAAGCCCTACCTGGACCAAACTTGCATGGATGATGCATCCAGGGATGGACACTAACACACTTGCTTTGGATGCTGGATCTGACCTAGATTTTCCACATGTGAGACCAGGTTTAGATTTAGGAGTAGTCTCGTTCCCAAGTAACTATAAGCCCTACCTGGACCAAACTTTCATGGATGATGCATCTAGGGATGTACACTAACCAACCTGCTTCGAATGCTGGATCTGACCTAGATTTTCCACATGAGTGAATTTTAGCCATATTTTAACCAAATTAGCATGGATGATGTATCTAGGGATGGACACTTCCAGACTTGCCTTGGATTCTGAATCTGACGTACATTTTCCAGGTGAGTGACCAGGGTAATTTTTTTGGAGCAGCTGTATAATATTATGGCCTGTTATGATTAAACTTGCATAGATGGTGCATCTAAGGATGAAAACTTCCAGACTTGCTTTGGATGTTGGACCTGACCAAAATTTTCTTGATTACTAAACAGGTCAAAAGTTTTTTGAGCAGGTCTATAATTAAATCAAACTTGCATGGATATTGATCTTGGGATGTACCCTAACTAGAAAAAAATATGATGTGAAATTTGCCTTAGATGTAGATAACATTCGTCGAGGTGAGCTTCGTAATCTTTGATTACCTATGTTTGAAAATAGAATTTGAATAATTTGAAAATGAATTCTTTTTACTAGGAATTATGGCTTAGGTGATACACAGTGTAAAATAGATGTCAAAACTTTGAAGCACCAGAAGAGTGAATACACTCTAACTGTCGGAAAACACTCTGTTACGGTAATGAAAAGTCTTTTCTTATTTGTTCAGAGCATTTGTCTTAAGTACTAGACATATATGCATTTGCTTTTCTTCCAGGTTGTGTGTAAAAATAAAAGAGAAGGCAAGCAGAGTGCTGCTCAAGCTATGTTAAAGGTAAGTGTCTTGGATTTAATATTACTCCAAGTACCACTTTTCCAAACTTCAGTTTATTGAAATTTTATGTATATGTATTCAGTTAATTCATTTGAGGAATATGTTCTATCTGAAATTATGTAATCTTGCCTGATAGTTTTTAACTGACATTTTCAAGGAAGAAATTAGGGAGGGATACATTATTGCAGCTTTGTATGTTTCTTTATAAAGAACAATTGTCTTCTTAATTTTTATGCCCCCTAGAAAAATGGAGCATATTGCTTTGCACCTGATGGTCAGTTGGTATGTCGGTAAACCAAGTGTTGTCTGCTTCAGTATTTTGAGAACTCTTTGCTTGACAGAATCAAACTTGATATACTGGTACCCACTGAAGAGTAGATTACCTCCACTTATTTTGAAGTCACAAATTCAATGGTCACAGTACTCTAGACATAGGACGATCTTGCCTGTTCAATATCTTGAAAACCAGTTCCTTGACGGACATCAAACTTGGTACATTGGTTCCCGTTAAGGACTAGGTGACTTCTATTGATTTTGAGATCACAAGATTTGGTCAAGGGTCAGATTTGTCAAAGTCAGGGGTCAAATGGAACATGCAAAGTTATTGACCCCTCAATAATTTTAGAACCCTTTACTAGAAGACACCAAAACTTAGTACACTGATTAGATGAACACAATAGATTTTGAGGTCAAAGGTCAAGGGTAAAACTGAACATAGGAATATATTGACCACTCAATATCTACACAGCCTTGGTCAGGCCAGGTCACCTTATGGGCCAGGTCTCAGGTCCTTATTTCACTATGTTGACCTCAAAAGGGGTAATTAATTGTATATTAGGTCATAGGGTCAAGGGTCAAAGTAAACAGAGGAAAATATTCACCACTCTATATCTTGAGAACCCCTTACTAGACAGACATCAAAACTTGGTACACTGGTTTTTCCTTAGAAGTAGTTGGCCACTACAGGTTTTGAGATCAGAAGGTAAAGGGTCAAACTACTCTAGACATTCTTTGCTCAATATATTGAGAACACTTTGCTTGGCAAGCATCAAACTTGGTACATTGGTTCCCCTTAAGGAGAATGTAACTTCTATTGGTTTTGAGGTTCCAAGATCAAAGGTCAAGGGTCAAACTGGACATAGGAAGATATTGACTGCTCAGTATCTTAACAACCCTTTGCTTGACAGTCATCAAATTTGGTAGACTGATTCCCCCTTTGGAGAAGATTATGCCTGTTGATTTTTGATGTCACAAGCTCATAGGTTAAGGGGGGGGGGGGGGGTTAAACAACATAGACACTAGACATAGGAAGATATTGTCAGCTCAGTTTCTTGAGAACCTTTTGATTTACAGACATTAATTTTGGTACACTCTAAGAAGTATATTACCCCCAAATGATATTCAGGCCTAATAGAGATCAAAATTACTGTTATATTTGCCCTGACTAGAAGATGGCCAATTCATTTCACTTTCATTACCGACATTCTAAAATTGAAGTTAAAATTCCCATAGAAGGTAGGGGATATATTTTTCTTTAAACATTCCTTTTTTTTTTTATAAGAACAGATTTAGAAAAAGAACATAATTAGAAACATTTTCTAGTTTTGTAAATGTGTGTTAATTGATATTTTTTTCTTTACAGCAACTTCACCCACATATCTACAGTCTTGGTGCTCTATTGAGGTTGTATGGAAGGTCTTCTTGGAAAAGTGTCAAGGAGAAAAAGGTCAGTGTATTTTAATGTCACTAATGTGTTTGTTACTTTGTAGTGTAAAGGTATTTTGTAATTACATGTACAGTTGATCTTTAGTATGTGAACATCGATATCTAGAATACCATGGATATGTGGAAGTGATTTGGAAGTCCAAAGCACTTTTCAGCGTACCAGAGGTACAGGTTCAATTAAGTGAGCTTTTCTGATCTAAAAGTGTGTCTATCTGTCTGTCCATCTGTCTATTGTGCACAATAGGCGATCAAAGTTTTACATAGGAATATAAAGGAAAAAATCTTAAAAATCTTCTTTTCAAGAACAGCAAAGTCCTGATAAGTCATATTTATATTGTTATATGGAAGCATCCTCAGGTAGTGCAGATTCAAGTTTTATTTCAAATCATGAATACTTATGTGAAAGCTTCCAGATAGATTCTAAATTGTTCAAATCTTGGCCCCCAGAGTTAGGATGTGGCCACAACAGGGGATCAATGTTTAACATTCGAATATATTGGAACAAATCTTTAAAAATCTTCTTAAGAACAACTGTACAAGAAAAATGAAACTTTTTGAAAGCTTCCTGACATGATGTAGATTTTAAATTGTTCAAATCATGGCCCTCGGGGGACACAATAAGAGATTAATGTTTTACATCGAACTATATGAGAAAATTTTCAAACCTCCTCATAAAAATCACAGTAGAACCAATAATTTGCAAATTCAGCAAGGCTAAAATTACTTGGGTGAGCTTTGTGGCTCATGGCCTCTTGTTTTTCAGTCCCATCTAGTTTGAGATAACAAAATTGACTGTATGTACCAGTATCCTTGCCATAGATTGGCCTGAAGAGTTTAAAGTGTCTGATCTGGGACATTGAAATGAATAAATGCATGTTAACATATAGTGAAAGGAAAAAGAAATGCATAACTAAATGATAAAAGAAACTATATTTACTGTGCAGCACAATGAGAGCCAAATATAATTTTATGTAATATTTAACTTACAATTGTCATAAATCAAGGCAGATTATCAAATTAAAGGACATTTTAACTGTACAATTATTGACTTTTAGGGAGTAGGGTCAGAATTTTAAAATTCAAAATTTGGAAAGTTATACAGTGGCGCCTCGTTTATCCGGACGCCTCTGTCCCCAACGAAATCGTCCGGATAAATGAATCGTCCGGATAATTGAATCACATCTCAAAAAGCACTCTCTAAGCATGTACATTGTATATATGCACATTCTTGTTTCAAATGTGACAGCAAAGAAAAAAACTTTTAAATTATATTTTGGTTTATTGTTTTAAAAGCAGTAACTGATTAAAGAAAAAAATATATTAAGATGTAATTTACACAATAAAAAAAAATGGATGGGCAATTTTATGCAGACCTCCTATTTTAATTCTTTGGCCTGTGACTTCATGGGCTGAGCAAATTTTGATCTACAGTTGTTTTATTTAGCCATATATTATAATTATTGAAGCTCATATGATATGACAGAACTGTTCAGCATCATCATTAAAAATGTTCAAATATAAACTAACCCCGTATATTCATTACACAGGGTTACTATAAAATTAACTGCAAGCTTACTCAAACAAAGTATTAAAAACATTCGTAAACACAAGTCATCTTCATGATTATCAATATTTTTTTCTACAGACGCTAAGTTTGAATTTCGATCATTAAAAATACCTTGATAAACGTAATTAACTTCTGTACATAACGCCAGTTTTATATATCTTTTCTAAAGCAATGGACGTTTGTAAACGGTAGTACATTAAATAGAGATATTTCTTCAGTTATGTACCTTTCTAAACTGTTTTGTGGGGAAAAAAGCGTTTCAAATACATTTACGTTTTTAGAAATGGAAAACAGTATTTAAAACTAACGCAATCAACATGATAAAGAGCATTAAGAAATCGCTCGTTTTTTATTGTTCATTTTATTTACAACTCTCCAAAATTCTCATGAATTTACTGATGTACATACGGTTAGCAATATGATTTTGAACAGATTATTATTTAATTAATGCACAGTGTAAGCTAAATATTAAAGATAAACGTGTGATTGAATTAGGGTAAACACACGCTAATTATAGACGCTATTGTTTGTAGGTCACATGTAACCGTCTTCAAACTGACTGCATGGCCAATGTTTTTACAACAATTAACACGAATGCAAGCGAAGTGTGAAAAAGTCGTTTCTTGAAAAATTACCGTCCGGATAAACGAGTCATTTTTCAATGAACTATTACGTTTTGTAGTAGAAATTGACCGTCCGGATACGGAACGCGAATTTCCAGATTAATGAGACAAAATAACGTGGAAAAAATCGGTTCCCAAAAAATATCGTCCGGATGGTGAAGCGTCCGGATAAATGGCGTCTGGATAAACGCGGCGCCACTGTATATCTTTTGTTCTCCTCCTTTACTGCAGTTCATACTCTCTTGTGCATGGAATTGATCAGCTGGTTGATTCTTTTCATAGGGATGTTATTCCACTCTTCTAAGTTCTGTAAGGGCTTGCCTCGGCTCATTGGTGGTGTAAAGAAATGGATTTCTAACTCTAATTCATCAGTCCATCTCGGCCCATAAATGCTTAATTGGAGATGAGTCAGGCTATATGGGGCCACTCTAGTGCCTATAATTTGTTGGTCTCAAGAAAATCATACTCTTGGAACTTGCGACCAAGCATTGTCCTGCTATTGTTTTGGCTCAAAAACAGGAGAATGTGTGGTTAAAAAAAATGATGTATTGGTATTGTAAACACTGTTAAAGATCCATTGATTTTAACAATAGTGGTTTGGCCAAAAATCGTGATAGAACCACCAAAACTGTCAAGTTCCATATATATTACACAGGCCATTTGCATCTACGTCGATACACTCTTTTTCTCCCATCTGCTTGAAAAAGTGTAAACCTTGATTCATAACTGCATAAAAAAGTCCTCCATTGTAGCATTGTGAACCAGTTTTGACAATGTCTGTGACAAGTCTAGCCACACATCCCTTGGATTCAGTGTTAACAGCAAACCTTTGTATGACCTTTGCACTTTAAGACCTGCCTTCTTGAGCCTATTGCTTACAGTTTTCTCACTAATTCTGGCATTGTTACGTCCAAGAATGCTAGCAGCAGTGTCACTTGCAGTTTGAAACCTGTTCTGAAGATGGATAGAATGGTTCTCTCTGTCCTAACGTTCAGTTGTCAACCGAGGATAACCACTTCTTGGACAGTTTATAATTCTTCCTGCTAACATGAGTCCTCACTTAAGCCATAATACAGTAGTATGACACATAAAATCCCTATCAATTTCATTCTGATGATGTCCCTGTATAAGTAAAGCAATTACTTAACCTCTTTGAAGTTCAGTTAGGCATGGCATTTTTCAAGGTCAAAATCTGTACAAATTCTCTCCTGACATTTTCAGAAATTCAAAAACTAGTTTGACATAGCCAGAATTCCAGCCATGTGGCTTTCCTCTGGAAGCTCATATGCAAACTACTCGTGCTCACGTCGAGTCAGCTAGAGTCACGGTTGAATGATTTTGTATCACTTATCGATTGCTGGACATTATTTAAAGCTCAAATAAATTCAAAACTATTTTAACCATGATGTTGTAGATCAATCAAATATATGTGTTTCTTTTTCCTTTTAGTATATTTATCAAGAAATTCATGTACTTTCACTGGTCGGTACATCTGTTTTTCAATTAGGAAACACATTTTTGAAAGAGAGGTGTATTTTAACAGGAATGTATACTATATAATAGCCATTGTGTGAACATGATCATCAGTCTCTCCAGATCTTACTGGAATATTGCAGATAATCTGCATAAATCATTTCCAAAAAATTAATTATTAAAGGAGAAAAATAATTTCTCTATTAAAAGAATTCCTCATCGTACTTTTGGCCCAAAAAGTTTCATTTTTTCTTTTGTGTTTATTATTGTGTTGGCAAAAACTTGAGCGATTTTCGTCAGATACTCTGACAATTCATTATTAATTATTTTAAATTCTTGGAAATTTTCATTTTCTGGTTTGCTGGCATTCCTACATGTAATTTATTCTCATTTTAGATGTTTAATATGCTAGTAAATAATTGATTTTTGAAAATAAAAGTTAAATGAAGGTTGTATATGTAGTCTATGAATTATGTTACCAATTGCTTGAGAATGATGATGTTATACTAATGCCCTGTTCACACGGAGAGTTTAATTTGAATTAAACGTAAGTTACTGCGAATTAAATTTGAACCGCGTTCACATGGAGAATTTAATGTGAATTAGTTTAATTCGAATTAATTTACTGCGCATTAAATTACTTTGCATTAGCTCCGTGTGAACGCTAAGCGAAGCTAATTCGAATTAAATTTTGACGCATGCGTAAGGGCAGAATTAAGTCAAAGACCACTTGTCGGTGGTCAGATATAGGAACTTGTGCTATTTTTGAGTGGAAAACCAAAGAAAATTATGTTAATCAATAAAATGTGTACAGACATTATGACATTATGTAAAATGTACCTGCTCTGCACAATGTGACGTGATTTGAAAATGACGTCATAATAGGCTTACAGAATAGCCTTACTGTAGAAATATAATTTTAATTCGCATTAGTTTACTTCGCAGTAGCTCTCGTGTGAACGCAATCTAATTCGCATTAGTTTAATTCGCATTAGTTTACTTTGAATTAATTTACTGCGAATTAAACTCTCCGTGTGAACAGGGCATTAGAAATATTGGCTAAGACTTTGAAAAATTTCATTTACAACTTGGTGTGTTTTGTAGAAAGAGGAACATGCCATAACTGGATTGCAGTCCCAAGTCCGCTCAAAGAAACCAAATGAACCTCTCTTACAAAAGTTAAAGGAAGAAATGATGAAAATTCAAATACAAAGGGTAAGTACACTGTGCAAACTTCTTAGAATTGAAAGTATTGCTGCTTACCAGTAATTATTATACCATTATTATACCATTTCATTTACATGTACATCCCTCTAAAGTTTTATGTTCAAAATGCCCTGGCTATTCTGCCCATGAAATATGTTTGTCTTTTTTTTTTATTTTCAGGAATCAGTAAAAACCAAGGGGAAGTTTCGTGTGGATACAAAGACTCTCTCTGGTGCTGTGACATGTATAGACCTTTAGAGTTGTCTGCTCTTGTTCCCATGTAAGGGACCAAAAAAAATCCACACTGCACAATTCTAATTATTGTTTTTTTGCTTATTGTTGAAGCTTGATAAATGATGGACTGTGATTTTTTGGATAGAATTTATTCCCTTTAGATTTTTTTCAAATTAATTATGTGTACCTGGTCTTGATGGACATATTTGTGCTGATAATTTATTGGAGCATTCTATTTAGTATTTATTTCAATGATATTTAAATATTGATTGTCCCGATCAAATCATTTTTGTGATTTTTTTTTTTCATGTGTATTAGTGTGTGATGTTAATGGTAAATGTAGATACATGTATGTGCATAAATGATGAGTAATCAGTTCCTGTGTGAAATTATTATTTTATATACATATATACTTGTATTTTGGTATTGGGATTTTCAGAATGTGTAATAGATATCTTCCATTATATGATAGGGAAAAACATCATGGGTTTAAGATTTTGAAAATGTACATCCACATGTAAATATAAATTTCTATTATCAAATCGAATTTGAAAATTAACTTCGTAACTCTATTCTTTTTGTTGACTGTGTATGTATGAAGTTTTGTAGCTTTGATAAATGTGATTGTAACATGGTATATACATGTAAATCAAGATATTCTAATTAAGTCCAGATTATATAAATCCATGACACAGAAAAGGCATTCCATATTTGATTTTTAATGAAATAATTTGTGACGTCAGATGGTTTAAAAGGCTCAGGGGTTTAAAAGGCTCAAAGAGCTAATG
Source organism: Saccostrea echinata (assembly GCF_033153115.1). NCBI lineage: Eukaryota > Metazoa > Mollusca > Bivalvia > Ostreida > Ostreidae > Saccostrea > Saccostrea echinata. Next base: position 20,341,829 of record NW_026889779.1, read on the forward strand.
CTATGGCCACTTGTGCGATGTGCGTAACTTTTTATACGCCTGTCTTAAGACGGGACGTATTACGTCCGTCCGTCTGTTAGCTTTTTCGTGTCCGGCTCATAACTTTAATACTATTAGGCCTAGAGTTATCAAACTTTGTCAGCTGATGAATCTTGCAGATGGGCATTTGTCAAGCTCTAACACAACCAGTTGAGGATCTATAATGTAATATTTGTTAAAATTAATGCGTACACCACAGGAGATGTATAAACAAATATTATAAGGAATGGAAAAATCATGGAAATCCTTGTACGGGTATCAAGGTTGACAAGATTTTCTTGCACTCTAAACTGTTTTTGATAATTGAACAATATTTGATGGGCGTATCATGCTGTGGCGGGGCACTTTATTGATTGATTGTATGTTGTTTAACGTCCCTCTCGAGAATTTTTCACTCATATGGAGACGCCACCATTTGCCGGTGGAGAGCTGCAAATTTTGTCCTATACTCGGCACTTACGGCCATTGAGCAGTGAGGGATCTTTTTCGTGCCAGCACCTACTGCGACACGGGACCTCGGTTTATACGGTCTCATCCGAAGGACCGGTCTCCACGTCCCACAGTGGGATTCGAACCCGCGACGTAAGGATCAACTCCTTACTTCGCGACTCTAGAGCAGACGCTCTAACCACTGCGCCACGCGGGCGACTCGGGGCACTTTATTAGAATATGGGCCATAACTCAAGAACCCCTCGGCCAATTATTGTTAAATTTGTCACAGGGTTCCTTGGCCTGAGGGCTCCCGTTTTACTAAAACTAGGGTTGTGACCCTTAAACAAGGGGAGATAATTAGGAAAATAGAAACAATAGTACTGGTTGCTAAGAAATCTCCTCCTCAAGAACCACTGAGCGGATTATTACCAAACTTACTCAAAAGGATAAAGATATGTTGTAGATTAAAATTTGCACAGGGATTTACCCTGGGGCAAAGGGCGTGGTCTCAAGGTCACTTCAAAGTTGACCAAAAATTACATTTTATTTAAATGTTGATATTTTGCTTACTATAAGGACTAGGATCATCAAATCTTGTCAGTTGATGCGTCTTAGGACCTCAAATCATGTTGACTCAAAAGTAGGTCACGGTGACTTACTTTTTAAATTTTTCGGCCATTCTTTTTCAAAATGATTTAGAGGCATATTTTGAACAATTTAAGGCCTATGACCATCAAACTTAGTCAGCTGATGTATCTTGGGTCCTCGGAGTATGTCGACTAAAAAGTAGGTCACCTTGACCTACGTTTTGAATTTTATGACTAATCTTTTTCAAAACAATTAAGGTCATTAATTCTCAAATACTGAGAGGTTTAGAATCATTTAAAAATCTTGTAAGATGATGCATCTTGAGGCCATAAAACACAGTGACCTACTTTTTTTGAACTTTGCAGGCATTTGATATCAAAGCATTTTAGAGGCATAATTTGGACATTTAAGGCCCATGATCTTAAAACTTTGTAAGTTGTTGCATCTTGGGTCCTCAAAAAAACGACAACTGAAAGTAGGTCACCGTGACCTACTTTTCAATTTATATGACTATAATTGAATATTTCAGGTACTTATTAGCTTAGAATCATCAAACTTTGTCAGTTGATGCATCTTGGGTCTTCAGAGTAGGTAGACTGAAAAGTAGGTCACTGTGACCTACTTTTGAAAATTTATGGCTTTAATTAAATAACTGAAAAGTAGGTCACCGTGAACTACTTTTGAAAATTTATGACTTTAATTAAATATTTTAGGTACTAATTGACTTAGGATCATCAAACTTTGTCAGTTGATGCGTCTTGGGTCCTTAGAGTATGACAACTGAAAAGTAGGTCACAGTGACCTATTTTTGAAATTTTATGGCTGTATTTAATATTTGCGGGTATTATTTGGCTTAGAATCATCAAAATTTGTCAGTTGATGCATCTTGGGTCTTCGGAGTAGGTTGACTGAAAAGTAGGTCATCATGACTTACTTTTGAAAATTTATGACTTTGATTAAGAGGCAGTCCACCGAAAAACCAGGCAATGGGTGGCACATCGCATGTCATGGATTTTAATTATTTTTTGCATGTAGACTTATTAAAGCAAGTGTTTACACATGACAACATTAAAAAAATTTTAGTGCTCCTCTAGTCCTATTTTTGGTAAATGCTTAATTTTAAGTGCAAAAAGGTCAACATAAGGGTAAAAAAAATTACTACGTTTTTATTTTGTTTTATATGTAACAGATACTAAAAAGCTGGATGTGTCGATGAATATTATTTATAGAATAGACTCTTATCTTTTATTTTATTAATGAATAAGACTCCAATTTATACTTCTTTAGAAAAAAATTATATGGTCCAAATTTGAGTTAAGCAAGTAACTTTTTGAATTCAGTATCCAATTTTCATTACGTTATAAAACCCAATACATTACAAGGACAGATTTTTTTTCTTATGTTATTATGAATACAAAGTACAAACTTTTGAATCACTCAATAAAATCAGTGGGAACAGGTATATTGAAAGAAATAAAAGGAGTCAAATTTTTTTTTTTTTTTTTTTTTTTTTTTTTTTTTTTTTTTATAATTTTCCCAAATGAAACCGATCCCGACCGGAATTATATAAAGAAAAAAATACTATAATTGTAATGTTAAATTTGGCTCTTTTGTTGTAATATGAGTAAAAACTTACTTGATTTATTTTTTTAACATGTTATATAGGTGGCAGGTGCCTTTAGTTTGATAAATTTGTTAATTTTGCATTATTTTCGATCGGATCGGGATCGGTTTTTACTGTAAATTTAGAAACATTTCCTAAATTTGGCTCTTCATTTTAATTTATCAGAAAAATATGCTTGTCTTTTATTTCTTATCAGTCATTTAACTGTTTTTAAATGAGTGTAACCATAGATTCAAATTTATATATTATTTAAATTACTAATGTCTTTTACGTACATGAAGATTACATGTAAAACATCTGATTGAATTCTTAATAGATACTCGGTATTAAAAAAAAAGTATTTGTACATGCATTATGCAACAAATGAGAGCAGGCAGCTTTCTAGCTTTATTATTTATCTTATTTCCAAGTAAAATTTCTTTTTTATTTCCTCAGGAATTAAAGAGTAAATTCTATCAGTGGCGAAATTAAACTTGCCTAAATACAGGAAATATTTTTATGTGTACAGTCTCGACTTTATCCAAGTTTTTTCTTACCTGTCATCTGTAAAGCCTTTTCCTCTTTTACAAAATTTGATTTTATATAAATAAGAAAATAAGTTCTTTCATATATAGTATCATTATTCAAGAGCCGATAAATCGCAAGCAAAAAGCAGGGGGGGGGGGGTTGGGGGTTGGGGGGGTTCATGACATCATTATTTTTAAAAATTGGTTTCATGAACGTGAAAACATTTTAGAATTGGCCAACATAGTCACATGTTTAACCCTCTTACTGCCAGAACTGTGTCAAATTTGTGCAGTTGATACGCCAGAACTTTTGCTTACAAGTATCAAAATGCAGTGATTATTCTTTTAATGATAAGCAATAGCCTAAAGATAATTTTTGATTGTAATGATTTTACAAATTGCTTAATAACGAACACATGGACAATTCAATATTCTGTGTTAATGACGTCAGCTACCTTGTTAGTATTACGTCACAGTCATAAAAAATCCGCGTAATTTGGCAAAGGTAAAAAATTTCATAATGTAACAGAACAGACTGTTTTTTTTTTTACTTTTACGCTGTTTAAAATACTACTTATAAATGTCTTATTCAGAGGAGAGAATCAGTAGTAAAAATAAAAAGAACAATGTATTTTAATTATAAATTCAACAATATTTTATGGAAACGTTTTGCTAGGAAAATGTTATCTAAATAAGCCCCAGTCATCGCCTAGAAAAGAGGTTTTTAGACAATATAAATGCATGTTTTCTTTACAATCTATACGGTCTGGGATGCAAAAAATATAAGAATTAGGTTTATTACCATTACTTTTTTAAAATGGTTAAATTAATAACCAGGGATCGAAAACCCCCAAAACGAGAAAATATAAGTTATATACATTCACATTTTTGCTGAGAGAGGAATTTAAGATAACCACATTTTTTTTACGATTTCAAGTAAAGAAAATCAAGAAAATGTCATACACGTGACAAGATATTTAAAAAAAAAATTGCTTATAACAGAAGTAGATTTATAGGTTTAGTCGAAACCGGGGGGGGGGGGGGGGTTAGCAAACGACACACACACGCTTGTTAACAATATTTGTGTAATGGTTTGGGCAGTGGATATCGGCCTGGGTAGCTCAGTCGGTAGAGCACCTGACTAGTGATGCAGGGGTACCTGGTTCGATTCCCGGTCCAGCCATACGTTTTCTCCTTTCCTATTACAGATTTGGTGCCGTTGACCACCCTGGACTTGCAGGTGAACGTCCTGCCAGAGGCTAATAAGAACTTTTTTATTTTCGGAACATTCAGTTATTGGGAAAATTGTTTCATGTAAAGGTGCATATGGAGTTTATCTATTTTATGGCCGTAGGAACCGGAAGGGGAGGCATGAGGGGACCGTAACCCCCCCCCCCCCATAATTTTTGCCGATATATGCATTAAACTGTGTAAAACATAGTAAGTATACACTCTACTTTATGCTTGGGCTCAATGATAAAATGAATAACGTCTGCATGATAACTTTTAGCTTGACGAGGAGTTTCTATTTGAAAGTCCTCCCATGAAAATATTTGGTTGTGCCCCCCCCCCCCAAAAAAAAAAACAAACAAACAAACAAACTGAAATTGCTTTGTATAGATTTTAAACTGAAATGCTCGGCAATAAATAAATTAAAAATTCAACCAAAAATTTTAAGGATTTAAGATTCATGTACTGTACTATGATGCTATGATATGAAAATAGATCTATTTAGGCAAGTGGTTTACGATGGGCTTAATTTTAAATCTACATGATTGTAAAATTTTGCTAATATTATTCTGTTCAAAATTGCTAGCATATTTTAAGCAGGGTAAATCGAAATCCAAAAGCACCTCTAAAGAATAAATTAATGTATAAATAATTACGGAAACAAATGGAATTAAAGAAACACGCAGCTTACGCGTATTTGCTGTACACAACATTTCCTCAAATTAATCGTTTGTTAGATCTATATTGCTTTGAAATTTCAAAATTATTGTAAAAGTAAATAATGTATCATTATCAATATAAAGAAGAAACGCAAGTTATTCCAATAATATTTCATTTTCTCTTATACTAGTAGTTACTTATTGGTAAGACCTACCTGTAATATATAAGTATGCATTACGTATATGTATACCTTTGTAGTGCAGAACAAATAATAGTCAAAGTGAAGGATCGAAAATGAACAATGATTTTCAGACGAGGCGCAAGAAGGAGCCCCCCCCCCCCCCCTCCAACACTCTTTAGCTGTCAATTTAGTATTGTAATAATCCTAAATGAAAGGCCAATGTCGACCTTCCTACTTTTGGTGAATGTTCGTACTCTCCGACGTTATTGCATTAAAAAAAGTTGAAATTTCCAGCCTCATCCAGATTTTTTTTTGGGGGGGGGGGTGTTCTTTTTAATGGTAAAACGATCTGTTTCAGAGAAAACTGTAGCAGAACAAATCCAATTAATGAAAGCCGTTTTTATTAAGAGAAAAAGCTAATTTGAAACTCTTCCAACCGAATTTTAACAAGTGGAACTTGGGTAGCTAAAAATTTTAATCTTTATAATTTAATTTACTATCATGAAGTGTAAAAAAAATATGACTTCGCCTCAAAAATGCCTTTAACCTGTACAAGTGTTGTCATGTCATGAATTTACAGGGTGGTAGTTGTCAAGTTGTATTTTTTTTTTTTTTTTTTTTTTTTTTTTTTTTTTGGTATTTGCTGCCACTCGGTGAATTCAACATTTACAACATGACAGTGTTCTATTAGTCCTCTACCGGTGAAACCGGAGGGGACTATAGGTTTCCTCTGAGTCTGTCCGTCCGTCTGTCTAGCTGTCTGTCCATCTGTCTGTCCCTCAGTCTGTTTGTCAGTCTTTCCCACTTTGTTTTCCGCACTTTTCTCCTAAACGTTTACAGATATTGAGCTGATTTTTGGTATGTGAGTGTATCTTAATGAGTTACAGATCAGATTTGCATTTCGTTCCTCTTCAATGATTTTTGACGGAATTACGACTCTTAAATTTCTAATTGTTTTCCGCAATTTTTTTCTAAACGCTTGCAGATATCGAGCTGATTTTTGGTATGTAACTTTACCTTCATTAGTTGTAGATCAGGTTTGCATTTCATTCCGCTTCAATAATTTTTGACGGAATTATGGCATTTTCAATTTTAACGGGAACCAGATTACACATGCGGGTAGGGACTAGTATTGCTAATGCAATACTCTAAGAATGCTTGTTTCAGTGGCATAGCTGGGTAAAGATAATGTGGATGCTTTTCTGACTCTTGTTGAAAGCAAAGGTGTCTGGAGCAGCATTAACACCCCCAACCTCCAGCGGGTAGGGGGAGGGGGCTGAACAAAAATTGACAACATTTAGGATTGTAAGATTGTGTCCCCTCGGAATGTGCAGTGTGTGGATAATGCAAAATCTTGAATCTATCTTTGAATACTGAAACAAATTTAAAATACATACTCTCTTCAAAAGATTTTGGGTTTTTTTTTTTTTTTTATTTCTTTTTTTTTTTCCTTTTTAAAGGGGAGGTGGTGTTCATGTACATGCTTTGACGTGCGCGCTTACATACATGTATAGTAGCTAATCCACTGTAATTTATAAAAACCTGGAAATATTTATCCCGCGAACATTTTCTTTATTTTGTACAATTACTACTAAAGAAATTTACAGAGGTATGCATGCACATAGTACGAACGCTTTCTGTTACTCATAAATATATTGGAGCTAAAGAAATCAGAAGTGTTCCACAGAAACGGATTCATCAATATGTAACCATATATAAGGTTGGTGCTGGCGAAAAAGTATTTTTTTTCTTCATGATAATCAATAATTTATTAAAGATGCACTATTTCAAAACATAAACTGTTTGCCTTCTTCTTCTTTTTTTTTTAAATGATGTCCATAGGTCCTATGATCCACTTGTAGTACTCCTGATATAATTGTCTAATATTCCCATTCCTTTTTTTTCCTTGATTTTTTGCTTCCGACGCAAGGATTTAGAGTAGTTTTTTTTTTTTTTTTTTTTTTTTTTTTTTTTTTTTTTTTTTTTTTTACAAAATAGATATAAACGTTTTCTGACTTATTTCTAATCAGGTAAATATATTCATAATCTAATTCCCCTGTATATATTCTGGCCTCAAGATCATTAAGCAATCCTAGACTTAATTCAACATTTCAGTCGGGCATGAAACATGTTATATTATTCATTATATTTATTAAATTAACTTTTGAAAACTAAAAACTAACATTCCCAGGGGATTGGGGCATGGTGGTGATTTTCTTGAGTCAGCTTATTTATTTCAATACCCTTGCAGGACAGAATATTTATTTCTAAGGGACAGTTTTTTAAATTTAATTCTTATTTTCTTTTTTCACCTAGAAAACTTCCCATAATTCCCAGTGGGGAAGAGATTATTAATCACATGCAAAAGTGTTTCATTCCAAATTCTGGCCCCACCCCGGATCAAATGGTCAGCCCCTTAATAACAGGGAAGCATCCTAAATTTTATTTGTGTTTCTATGGAAAAAAATAAGACAATGCTAGTTTACTGATCATACTTTGCATTTTTTATTGCTAACAAAGATTTCAAGCCTTCTCTTTAAATATTCTATGATATCTATTAAGTCATAATCGTAATTCTTTGTCATTCGTTTTATTTTATTTTGTATAGATCTCAACGTGAATATACAGTTTAAATAAAAAGGTCACTGGTTGTTTCATTTATCATGTTAATAATTTGCTCAGTCCTATGCAAAGGGTCTTGAATAGCCTGTACCTATTGTGACGTTTTTGACGTCATCAATGTGAGTTTGACGTCGTCAATGTGTCACAGTTGTAGCCTACTTCAAAATATATGCCAACGGACAAGATACAATTTTTATCAGTTGAAACAAATGAATGCTTAAGAATAAATACATAATTAATGAACTTAAATCTTGAATAGTTCAAAACTTAATATAAAATATTTTTGATGGGACATATATGACCCCTGTGGCAGCCAGTGGGTAGAGCTCATATATGACCCCTCTGGCAGTAAGAGGGTTAAACTCCATATTAAATGTGAGTGTGTGATTGTTTCAATCGCCAAATTAAAAAAATAAATAAGTAAAATAAACAAAAAAACGAAATGTTTCACTAAACCATCTTCCGTTTTAGTGCCAAATTATAGTGGGGAGTTCAGCAGTAGTTTAACTCAATAAATATATTTTTATAACTTATTTTTCAGTTTTTTTTTTTCATTTTTAATCGTACTTCGGATTGTTTATTTTGATTTGACTGCATAGATAAATATATTTAAGTTTTTACAACTATCATGAAGTAAACATCTCAACTTCGTTGAATTAAGTGTTGCGTAAATCTAAAACATTCATCATTGATTCCCAATTTTATAAGAAATGTTCATGATAAACACTTCATTAATTATTTTTACGCATATCCTAGTAAATCAGTTAAAAAAAAAATAGTTCTCAGACATGTATAAAATTACTTATCAAAACGTCATCTAGCTGAGACGCCGCCCATGTATAAAATACATTTTGATATTAAAATATTATTTAACATTTAGAATAATGCACTCTGAAGAGTAATTAAACAGAAAAAGAGAAATCATTTTTTAAAAATCTTTTTCTTTATACTTTTACGCAAAGAATTTACAAACTTCTCTGGAAACTTGTAACTATTTCATTGTGACGCAATATTAGTCAGGTATATGACGTCACTGATACATCAATGGAAACGTGGATTCAACCTGAATAATAGAGCCAATTTTAATCTAAATATTACGTCTGGAGGCGAAAATAAATTATATTTTGAAAATAAATTATTTATTTTTTTGCTTAATTATTTTCTTTAGTGTATCGATTCTAAATATTTCACTAGGATTCCGATAAAAAGGTGTTGAGCAGATTTACCGATGCCACGGGAGATAACTCTTGCATCGCAAAATTTCATAAAAACGTCCTTATATTTTGCCAGAAAACTACTATCAAAAGTGTTTTTCCCACCGATTTTATTTTTTAAACAAAAAGTTGAAATATTTCTAGATTTAGTTAAGTGTGAATTATAGTCCTGTGAAAAATGTATTAGAAATTACAGTTCTTTGTTTCTGACCTACATTCAATGGTTTATATAGGGGCATTCAAAAACACAAAACACAAGGATATTTTACTAAATAAGCAATTATCAAACAAATCTTCAATTACATTATTCCTTTTAGGCTACATTGTTATTGTTTTTAATAAAATATCAAATATTCCTGACATTCGATGTGCCGCCTATTAATACAATACTGCCTGGTTTTTCGGTGGACTGCCTCTTAAATATTTCAGGAACTAATTGGCTTAGAATCATCAAACTTTGTCAGTTGATGCATCTTGGGTCCGCAGAGTTAGTCGACTGAAAAGGAGGTCACTGTGACTTATTTTTTCAATTTATATGACTATAATTAATATTTCAGGTACTAATTGGCTTAGAATCATCAAACTTTGTCAGTTGATGCATCTTGGGTCCTCAAAGTATGTCATCTGAAAGGTAGGACACTGTGACCTACTTTTGAAATTTTATGGTTATAATTTTAAAAATATTTCAGGTACTAATTGACTTAGAATCATCAAACTTAGCTGATGCATCTTGGGTCCTCAGAGAATGACAAGTGATAAGTAGGTCACCATGACCAACTCTCAGGTACTAATTGGCATAGAATCATCTTGGGTTCTCAGAGTGTTTCATCTAAAATGTAGGTCATAATGACCTACCTTTGGAATTTCAAGGCTTTATCTAAATATACAGTATACTTGGAGGCTTCAGATAGAAGCAATAGGTTGTACAGTTTATCAGAAGAGTGATTTAAGGCCCTTGGGCCTCTTGTATCTTTCTGTTACTGAAATTTATTATTAATTTTTACACATTTAAAAACTTTCCTATCCAGAATCAAGGAAAAGTCTAGGCAAAAAAGCATCTTTGGATGAAAAGAATCAAATTCTTTCAAGGAAAGGGCTACATACCCCCCTCCCTCCCCCCCCCCCCAAAAAAAAAAAAAAACTTACCTTAGATATGGAGTAGGATTTTAAGATATATTTTTTTTAAAAAGGGAGAGAAACGGTGGATAAGTGACACTAAACCAATCATTATTAATGACGATTTCTATCTGTGACAACTTTTATTTTTCAATGGCTAAAGGAAACTCAAGTGAGTGAATCTCCTTCTTAGATCTTCTGGTTAGGGACTAGAAGAGCTTATGCATAAGTAAGGCATATATTGTCTCTCCATCTATAATTTTTTTTTCTTCTAAATTCTACTCTGCAGTTTTGGACCAATTTCAATAAGACTATACTCAGATACATGTAGATTATACCAAGATGCATAATTCTGTGATTGATTTCTCATTTGATGAACAGTGTTTCCATGGTTACTAAGAATAGAAATTTTGTAAAAATTTTCAAAATGATAACAAGTAGACTATTCTAAGATACATTTTTCTGTTTATCAGTTTTAGATTTCGATGAACAGTGTTGGCGTGGTTATTAAAAAGGAAATTTCCCAAAATTCTTCCAGAACACTACTCCAACTATAGCTATAGTCTGATTTAAAATACACAACTAGACTTAACTAAGATACATAATTCTGTGTTTGGTTTCAGATTACGGTGAAAAGTGTTGCTTTGGTTACTCAAAAAAGAAATTTCTTTGAACCTTTCAAAACACCACTTGTACAGTTTTGATCAGATTTCAATAAGATCTCATACACAAGTAGACTGTACTAAGGTACGTAAATCTATTTATTGGTTTCTGTTTTGAGGATCATTGCCATGGCTAGTGAAAATAAAAATTTCTTTGATATTTTTCCAAAAGCTACTAAGTTTTGGTCTGGTTTCAGTAAGACTTGATACAGACTATAATAAGGTACACGATTCTCTTTTAGTTATTGATTTCCATGAACGGTGATGCCATGGTTACAGGAAAACAGAAATTTTTATGAAAATGTTTCTTATCATACAGTTTTAGTCCAATTTCTTAAAAAATTAGTACACACACAACAAGACATCATTGATCTATTTTCTTTAGGACTTTGTACACAAGTAAACTACACCAAGATGCATATATTTCTCATTTAGATTGCAATGTCGACTAAAAAGGGGATAATTCAAAACACTACTCCTCTTTTTTGGTCTGAGTTTAATAAAAGCTGGTATACAAGTTAAATGAACCAAGGATTATAATTCTTATTTATTGGTGTTGCTACAAAGTTTCGAGTCTAGGAGCTCCTCCTTTATTACGATTACATACCTGTAGAGCCACAGTCTTATCAGAGACTTTTGGTTTTTACATAGTGAATGTAAAGTCAAAGACTAATGCTGCAAGTTAAAGACATAGAAAATGTCAATACTTTACTGTTGAATTCAAGTTAATTGGAAAGTTATGTCTGTTTTAGTTGGTACAATATCTTTCATTTTAAAATAGCATCGCTTTGTCAGTTAAGTAGACAAGCTCCTTGTGCACTGTAGATCCAAGTTTGGTCAAACTTTGGCCCTATGTAAGGTATTGGTCAACAAGTTGTAGCAAACATTCAGCAACCAACAACTTTCATATTAACAAGTAGTGTAGAATGAAAATAAATGCGGTACAAGTATTAGCTTTCCTAAAAAGCTTGTCTGACTTGAGCAAATTTATTTTTACGTGAAGAATCAAGAAATGTTAAATACTGTGTAATCAACATGAGTCTGCGTCATGAAATGAATTCTTTTGCTAAGAAACAAGAAAAGTTCAATTCAGTGGCATCAACATAAAATAAAACTTGACATGAATTTATTCTGTATACATTATATTACTTGTATTTTCTTTTTTCTTAGATGTAGGAACCGGGGGGGGGGGGTGCCCCCTCCAATAATTTTGCCGATTTAATTTATATACATAGCTATTTTATGATTGTGTCCCCTGAATCATGTAAATATTAACTTCTGATAACTTTTGTATGCTCTATAAGGAATTTTTCCTTGATAGTGTCCACATTAGACTGCAAATTTCTGAAAATTCTTCCAACGGGTCTGTTCATGGATACAAAGATATAACCAGTCTTTTTGAATGAAAAAGTTGCAACACATAAAAATCTAAACATCAATTGGTGAACAATTTTGATAGTTAAGAAATGTCGTACATGTATTTAAAAAAAAATAAACATAGCTAACATCTTTGCATTTAAGCAAAAAAATATTCAACATCTATCCTTCACTTTGATAATTTTTTAATTATGTTATAGTTACATTATAGATATTAATTGGTTATTGGTAAATACACTCACAATTTTTAATTCACGAGGGGCGGAAATCAAACATCTGCAAGTTATGAATATGTGTAGATTCATAAAAATTCTAAAGGTAGAGAGACTTAGTATGCATTGAAAATAAACATCCATTAGTTAATCTGATAAAGATAATCGACAAGTGTTGACCTGACCAGCTTCATTCCTGCTGTTTTGCTGGACATGAATGATGCATTCGAGAATGGCCAAATGTTATGTAACCTGTAATGTATAATGTGATAATAAATAGGTTCAATGCTCTGGCTTGTTTGGGTGTTTAGCATGTTTCTTTTACTTCTCATGCTCTCCAATTGATAGTTAAGATAGTATGAAGTTTCCAAGATCAAGTTATCACAAGAATTCTATTGAACGACTTGACCAACAAGCCTTGGCTAAATCTAGTACTGTCTGACGCCATGACGTCAGACAAATACTAGTAATCGCAGAAACATTGGCGGGTGTTGTTTAATCAGAGAATTTGGATCGTGTTGTTCCATTCTACACATTTGATATTAAGGCCCTAGACTTACTGTATGTTAAGGTCAAGATCTAGTAATTGAAGAGTGCCTACAGATTTCTCAAATTTGCGAAACAAATTCCTTGAATGATCTATTACAATTATAGCTAAATAAATTTAGGTGTATCGGGACATAATTTTTAGATAAACTCAACAAAATACCTATTTAAAACTGCCCTTTTCAATGAAAAATGAAGAAAATCAGGTATAAAAATCGGAGTTTTCTCCATCTCAGACAAAGGAAATGTATCAATATTGCCTACAGTCTCTCAAAGAACGGTTTTTCATATCTTCTTAACCTCTTCTTTAAAATTATATTAAATTGAATATAGGTATCGGGGTTACATTTGACATGATTTCAACTTGATTTCCATAAAAATGCCTCATTTTCTACATAATTCTGTTATAGCCGTAAAGTACGGGAAAAAGGAAGTTTTTGATGAATTATGACGTCATAATGGGTCTAGCACAAAAAAGACAGTCTAAACTCATTTACTAGATCTTGACCTTAATGAAAAACTGCCATATCTTTACACAGTATGAAGATTACGTATATTCCATTGTATATTTGATCAAATCTAAACAGAATAAACTGTTTTTGATTAAATTTGTTTGCCTGAAATCATGTGACCTCATGCATATGTCATTGTGGCTTCGTTTTTCAGAACGTCTGATTTGCTGCATTAAATATATAGTTTCAAGCCATTTTGCACAGATGGCTTTTGGCTAAGTCTCAAATCAACGTCAATTTCCTAGTTATTACATGGTGTTTACATATTTCTTATATAGGGGTATTCTAAAGACTAGTAATCTGTCTTAAAAGAATTCTTCAAAACGCTACTCCTATATTTTGGTACACAAATTACTTCAAGAAACTGAAATATTTTTCGATGTAAGATTTCGAAGAATGGTGTTGCCATGGTTATAAAACTAGAAACTTTTGTGAAAGCCTTCTATATTGACGCTACTTTTCCTACATCGAAATATCGGATTTTGATTTAGAGGAGCGGTTGCCATGGTTACAAAAATCAAAGATTTTTTTTCATAACGCTACTTATCCTACAATTTTGGTCCGAATTTAGAGAACTGTATACACACGTAAAAAAAAAAAACTAAGTCACGTAAATTCATTTACGGATTTCGTTGCCAGTTGTGAAAGTCCTTAAAAGTCTATTTCTTCTACAGATTTTCAAGGCCATCAAAAGGAGGGGTGCAATGATGTGACCCCCACCCCACCCTTTAAAAAAATCTCGGAAAATATTTTTGAAAAAAAATTAAATTAAATTTTCATATGTTGAACGTAATGTTACATTGTACTTTTTTTCTTGAATATTCGTGGGAAAAATGACTTCCAGATTGAGAGTATTTGGATCCAATTTATACAATGTATTAAATTAGAAGTGGTAGCGGATTCTTAATTACATTCATTTGTATAAATGGGAAACTTATTCTCTTCTACTTTTGTAGCACTATTGTAAACACAAGCAGAGCTACAGTCGTACTAGAGACCTCTGATTTTTATTACAGAATCATTTTTTTTTTATATTGGGTACATGTATAAATCCAGATTTTTTTTGATTTTTTATTTATTTTTTTTTTTTTTTTGGTCTTCATTCAATGAAGCGTTTAGAAAAAAGACGATGTTTAATTCATTATGACGTCACAATGTAATAGCGTAATAGGTGTCCTACGTAAATGAATTACTTTCTTTCCCTTAATTATGTCATCATAAGTGATGCTTGATTTTCATTGATGTCACAATGAGTTGCTGTGTTATCATAGCAACGTCACATACATAGGGATAATACAATGTGGCGAGCTCAAACCCAAAGAGATCCGGCAGATGAAATGATGGACGAGATGTCGCAGAGCGCGGAGCTTCTGCGACTCCAGCGAAAACTCCGGGTGATGGAGAACGACCGGCGAGCTTACGAGGAAGATTCCAGAAACTTTCTCAGGAAACAAGAGTAAGACTCGGAATTTAAGATGTTAAAAATATATTTAAGAGGTAGGGTACATGTACTTCAGATGAAAATTTGCAAAAGAAAAAAAAGAAAAGGAAAAAAAAAGAAAAAAAAAAGTAAAGTGTTTTCAGGGACAGATTTATTCTTACTTGTCAGTTATCTATTACAATTTCACATTCACGTCTTATGAAAGTTCAATTTTCACGAGAAGAAAAACTTGGGAAGAAACACTATCTACAGAATAGAATAATCAGGGCCCAAATGGGCATAATCACATATATCATATATGATTACATATATACCGGGTAATGACAGTCAATACACAATGAAGAGTAATTCTTCGACTTTGTATACATTGAAGGTATTTTTTAAGTTTCATATGGACGTATTTCTGCATACTGTAAAATCATATTTTTGTGGGATCGGGGAAAAACGTTCTGTTCTTGGGGATTTGATTTTATGGTTTACAAATTGTTGAGTTGTTATACATCTGAAATTTTACATTTCATGGAGAAAGATATTGTTAAAAAATAAAATGTTTTATAATCTACTAATCTACGAGCATTGTTTGAGAAAGTTTCATCTGTTTTGGTGACAGGGCGGATTTTGGTACATTCTGGCTTTAGTTCTTTGTTGGTCTCTTTATACCACGAAAACAACGAAAATTAATTCCTCGAAACATTACATTTTTTAAATTACTATAATATTTAATATGTAAACATGTGCATTATTGTGAAGCCTTCTGGGATATATTTTTCTTGGCTGAATAATATACAAATAATGACTGGGGTTGAGGGCATCATTGATTATGTTAGCCCCCATGGGATAAAAGAACTGCGAACGATAGTATTGTTCTCCCGCCTACCTCCAAGTCAGTTTTCAAAAGTTAACACATTTGAATGATTTTTCATAATTATATAGATATTTATATGAATTTTCATAAAACATTACTTCTTGGGGAAAACAAAGAGAGAACAGACTAACAACTACAAAAATGATTATTTTTTCACCAATTTCAAAGGGGTTTACAATTGAAACATTGTATTTTATTGATAATATATGCTTAATTTTATATGCGTAAAACATAAAAGATTTAAGGAACATTTATTCATATCCAAGAATATTTTAAAATGTGGTGATGCTTTAAAGCCCGATTTCAATGGAAAATATCGTCTATCCCCTTATTTAAAGAGCTGGAATTAGGGGTAATTAACTATTTAACACTAGTATTAAAATTATCAGTCAACTACCATTGAACTGTTCTTTGCATTCAACAAAGATTTTACGGCCAAATTGCCATTAGTATTGAATTAAATGGGTTTAAAATGCAGGCGGGAATCGAGAGTTAGCGTGCGTAGTTCTTTGCTCGACGCAGAGCGGAGGGCAATATTTTCGTCCCGATGGGGCTAACATAATCAATGTTGCCCGAAAACACAGTCAATAATTGTTTTGCTATATAAAAAAACATCTAATAATTGTTTTATATAGATATGAAAAACAAAACGAATCAATGAAATGGTATTTTGTTGTTACCAAAAGAGTATTCAATGAGATTAAAACTTCTGACTTCGTTTCATATATTGGAAGGTGCGAGATAGAATCACTTTTAAAAGAGAACATTGAGATCAGAACTGTCCTGAAATTGGCGAATAGTGACAAAAACAGGACAATCGATATGCAGGACACAGACCGCCTTATTGATCTTTTAGAAAACTTGGATATCTACAATGCTCGGGCAGATGCTGAGGAGGCGCGGATCAAAGAACTCGATGACGAGGTGAGAGTGTCATGGCTGCAGCTTAAATAACTCAATAAAATAAATTATATTTATTCGATATAAGATGTACAGTCATATACCTGTCATAGCGACTACCTGTAATAAGCGACGTCATATGCGACCATAAAATTTCCGATCATGAATTTTCATTATATTTTACCTGAATTCAGCGACTCCCTGTCTAAGGAGACATGCGACCACCAATTTTCGTCGCAAACAGTCAGACCCTGAATTTAGCGACTTGCATCCTTGTTCTTGATAACAAGAGGCCTAAGGGACTTAACGGTCACCTGAGTATAATGTAACACTGTAGGGTCCATAGAGGTATAAAACAAAATTAGCTGAAAGATGAAGCTATGTTGCCCAAGAATTTCAAAAATCTGGTAAAAATATCCTTGCTTATTGTAACATGTGAGACTCGAGCGATCTTCTTGGGATCGTACTTGGCTGATGGTTTTAGCCCCACCCCGGGGGGGGGGGGGGGGGCAAGGACCACGAATTTCACAATTTTTGTTCCCCTTCACTCATAGCTGCTATATATGCAAAAACTGTTGGAATTGGTTCAGTGGTTCTAGAGAAGAAGCTGAAAATGTTCAAAAGTATACGACCGACGGACGACGTACGACAAATGACGACGGGTAAAAACAAATGGCAATAGGTTACCTGAGTGACTCAGGTGACCTAAAAATTTTATAAAATGCTTATTTTTTGCCCCTTTCCACCTTTTGTAGAAAGATGTTTGCGAAAAATATACTCATTAATAAAATATTTCACAGTGTGTGACTTGGCATCAAATAAAAAATTATTAGAATAAGAAACATTTTAAACATTTTAAAAGTAATTGCGGATTATTAAAATTCTTTCGACAAGAATTGCATAAAATCTGTGTACCTTTGTGCATAGAAAAAATCCAGCGTTTTCTTTGTGATTATCGTAGTGTATTGTTTTATAGACTAAGTAAACGTATAAAAACACCCTACCCCCACTCCACCCCCCCCCCCCAAAAAAAAACATGTTTTCTTGATTTCTTTTCGAAAATTATATTAACACTTAACGCAATTATAGGAATAAAAATAATTTATGAAAACAATTATTTATTGAATATATTTTATTTATCTCATACGTGTGGTGGATACTATACCCATTAGATAAACCTACGCTTTATCCATGTGTATGCTTTGTCAATAGCACTTCCGGTTTTGACACGATCCCTCGCTTCAAGATGTAAATTCCTGGAGACTTCTGTTTGTGAAAGTTCTAGCACGTCCGTCTGTCCTGCGTTCAAGATCTTAGCGGCTAACCTAACTCTATTGGACGGACGGCTGGCTTAGCCGCTATAGATATTAGATTTTGGATACAAATATCTTATTAATCGCTATTTTTTGGAACAAAGTGAGATTAACGCAAGCGAAAATATTTTTGTAAATTTACATATTGGATTTGGTGCCTAGCATCAAATATTTATGCTATATAGCTTTCCTACATGGCTGCTAGGCTAGGATATCGTTCTAGATCGTAGCTCTTCGTAGAAGCTATGTAGCCGCTACGATATTGAACACCCAAGGACTGCGTTCAAGATCATACATGTAGCAGCTACCTATATAGATGCTAGTTTAGATTTCTAGGTCAAATTGAACCCAATGTATATATATTATCGCCTGTTATTGATTGGCTAGCATATCGTTCAAGATCGTAACGGCTACTAGAGCTAAGTAGCCGCTATGATCTTGAACGCAGCCCTAGCTGTCTGGACGTATACGTCTGTAGACGCTTGGTTAAGCTCAACATTTAGGTCACATTCCAATATCCAATCCAGACTTGCAAATATTGGAGTGGTATATCTTGCCAATTCAGTCCAGACTTGCAGATATCGGTGTGGTATATCTGGCCAAAGATTGAGATCTATGCTTTGTTAGGAAATGTATAAGTTTAATTTGATGTATACGGTATCCTAACATATTTTTATACATGTAGTTGCGTTCGCAACTTTTTTAACTCTCGATCTGTGATATCTTATCGTATTCTTTCCTTAGATAAAGGCCCTTGACCATAGTATCACATCGTATAAAAAACAAAAAGGTGGAGTCACGGAGGCCATGGAGGAAAAGGCCATTCAAAAAACACTACGAATAATGGAAAACAGATTGGATAAGGTAAGGAGGAAAGGGCAATCAAAAACGTTATGGATAATGGAAAACAGAGTGGATAAGGTAGGGAAGAAAAGACAATAAAAAAAGTTACAGATATAAGACAACAGACTGGATAAGCAAGGAGGAAAAGGTCAACCAAAACGCTGATAATAATTAAAAAACATTACGGATCATGGAAACAGACTGGATAAGTTAAGGAGGAAAAAAGACAATAAAAGGTTAGGGATATAAGACAACAGACCGGATAAGGTAAGAAGGAAAGGGCCAACAAAAAACGCTAAAGAATAATGGGAAACAGATTTGATAGGGTAAGGAGGAATGGACAATCAAAAAATGTTACGGATAATGAAAAGCAGACTGGATAAGGTAAGGAGGAAAATATACAATAAAGAAAAACACTATACAGATAGTAGAATGATAGAAAACAGATTTGATAAGATGAGGAGGAAAAGGCCAATCTAAAATCGTTACGCATGATAGAATCTGAAAACAAACTGCATTGATAAGTAGAAAGAATAGACCAACCAAAAGAAAACGTACAGTTTATTGAAAACAGACTGGATAAGGTAAGGAGGAAAAAAGACAATAAAAAGTTACGGATATAAGACAACAGACTGGATAAGGTAAAGAGGAAAAGGTCAACCAAAACGCTAAGAATAATGGAAAACAAACTGGATAAGGTAAGGAGGAAAGGACAATCAAAAACTTTACGGATCATGGAAAACAGATTGGATAAGGTAAGGAGGAAAAAAGACAATAAAAAAGTAACGGTTAATAGAAAACGGACTATATAAGGAAAGGAGGAAAAGATCATCCAAAAACGCTAAGAATAATGGAAAAACTGACTGGATAAGGTAAAGAGCATACGAACAATCAAAAACGTTAGGGATAATGGAAAACAGACTGTATGGATAAGCATAAGAAGAAAATGCCTACCAAAAACATTACAGATAATAGAAAACATACTGGATAAGGTGAGGAGGAAAGGCAAATCAAAAAACGTTAGAGATGATTGAAAACAAACTGGAAAAGAAAGAAAGGGCCAGTCAGAAAACGTTCCTGATTGTAGAAAATAGACTGGATAAGGTAGAAAGAAAAGGATAACCATATACTAGTAAACGTTACAGATAATGGAAAACAGACTAGATAAGGTAAGGAGGAATAGGTCATCCAAAAATGGAAAACAGACTGGATAAGGTAAGGAGGAATAGGTCATCCAAAAATGGAAAACAGACTGGATAAGGTAAGGAGGAATAGGTCATCCAAAAATGGAAAACAGACTGGATGAAGTAAGAAGAAAATGCAAATAAAAAAAATACGGAAAATGAAAAACAAACTGGATAATATACTAGTAAAGAAAAGGAATTATAAATATACACCCGAGGGTCAAAAGTATTTCTACTATTTTCACTATATAATTTACTGTGTGTGCAGTATTACAAACTTCACTTTTCAAAAACATAGCTAAAATTCTTCACTTGGAAAAAAAATGAAATAAAAAAAATAAATAAATAAAAACTTTCTGAAGAACATTTTTATTCATTATTGTATAGTATCCTACTTTTACCCATTAATTTGCTTTTTTTAATGGAGTAGAATTATAGAAGGCTTGGTTTCGATTTGGTTTTTCTGTTTAAGAAGGCATTCTGGATTCTTTCTAGGAAATGGTCAAGTTTAACCAACAATTATCAGTAAATGCTCGCTTGCGAAAGGAAATCGATCACTTCAGACAAGATCGATTGGTTTTTAATGGTTTGTCTAAGAAACTTACCAAAGAGTTGAATGAAACCAGGAAAGCCATGAATGAGGTTGTGACGGAGGCGTCTCAAGCTTACGAGGAAAGGTATGCATTTACAAAAACTGTATTCTCATTTTAGTGCCGTATTAAAGTATTGTAGCTTTTCGAGTGATGTGCAACTTGCAATTGGTGTTCAGGAACCATTTATCCAGCGCTTAAATATTCTATTATGGGGTTAGAGTAATCTGCCCTTAGATCTAAATTGAAATCTAGTCTATATTACTCAATTTGTATATGGCATGTCAAACGTTTTTCTATATTCGATCTTTTCCATTTGTATAGTATAATTTTTCCATTTATATTTTATAATTTTCTATTTGCATTGTATAATTTTCCATTTGTATTGTATAATTTTCCATTTGTATTGTATATATAATGTTCGATTTGTGTTTTACAATACAACTGGAAAAGTATACAATACAAATGAAAAATTATACTGGTAATTATATTAGGGTAAATACCACATACCTTATGTTGAAAATAAAATAGATAAGCTCATTAGTTATACCTTTATACAATATTATTTTCTCAATGTCAAAAAAAAAATGATTTAGCCTATCGAGGGTCCTTAAAAAGAAAACAACTGTTCATCCAAGTGCATGCCATAAGAATTGTTGATCTTTCTTAAAATCATGGAATCATAGAATTAGTATTAAATCACATGCATTTCAAGAAATGTTAAAAACTCCAAAGTGAATTTACATTAAGTATAATTAAATCATTTTGAGTTAACTTTCATTGGATAGGTATTATTAATTACAAAACGTCATATATAGTGAAATAATGAAACTTGAAACTTAATCAAGAAACATTTCCATAAAAATGATGTCATTTTTTAGAGACGAGGCTCAAAATAAAATGCTGGCATTAAAAGAGAGAAGTGAAAAGGACATGGCGCAGCACGAATTAGAAATGAAGGAACTTGATCGCATCATTGACCACGATAATCGTCTGAAGGAGTTTATGATGTTTAAGGCATGTGAACGTACAGAGTACAAGGAAGAAGAGGAGGCAAAGAAGAAGAAATGTAAGTCTGTGTGTGTTTTTATTGATAGCGCACAATGTGTACTTATTAATCATACTTGAGTATGTAAAGAGAGATAACTCTATCAATGATTTTATAAAATGTTCATCTTTTACGATGATTTGTGTCTCCAATTTTGCTAAGTTTGCTTAAATTTCATTTCGTTAACCTCTGTAGGTAAATTTATGGATATATTAAAATTTAGAGCTTTGCAAGTAAATTTTCAAATTTCCTTTCCATTGCATGGTTTAGGTTCCGGTGGTGACAAAGATACAGACGCAGAAAAGTTACAAATTAAAACTTTGGAGGAGGCTTTTCAGCGAATTCGCGAGGCGACAGGCGAAGACAGTATTGACGTCATTGTCAAAAATTTCATCCGGCGAGAGAACGAAAATTTCGCTCTCTTTAAGTATGTCAACGAAATCAGCGACGAAGTGGAGCTTTTGCAGGACGAAATCCACTCCATGCAGAAGGAAATCAAACAGTTTGAGAAAGACGACATCAAAAACGAAAGCGTTCGTGCTCAAATGCTTAAAGATCTGGAGGTGGGCACACTCTCAACATTTCGATTTTTTTTAAATCGAGAGATTTTTTTTTCTTCAATTGTTTTTTGTGTATTAAAATAAAATTTAAGCGTACGAATTATACTTAATATACGATTTTCTGAGAATTGTTCACCCTTTATTGCATGATTATTTTCAGGAAAAGAGCGAGAAAATTAGGGCCCAAAAGGAAGCAGCCGAGAAGAAAAATGTCCTGGTGAACAAAGTTCTAGACGAGTTGCGGAGTGGGGTAGGACAACTGTTCCGAGCCATCCAATGTGACTCGTCTGTCATCCAGGAGATGCTTGGGAGTGACGACCGAGTCACTAATAAAAACATACTCCAGTACATGGGCATCATAGAACAGAAGACCATGGAGCTCCTGCAGGCCCAGCAGTACCTTCAAATGAAGGTTAGTACCAAAGAAATAGGGGTAATCCTTACTACATGTACAAATCAAATGAGTCAATTCAAATATTGATTAACTGATATTAGTCTAAACTGATTAAGTTAACCTACGATCGTAGATAAATAACATGCAATTAGGAACCATTCTAGTGAACCATTTGGAATATTAATGTCGACACGGTGTGGATTAAATACTTTGAATGACTTTACCTAAATAAACTTGTCATAATAATTTTTTTAATTTAAACCAAAAATGATGTTAAAAAATGTAAACTATGTCTGCAAATAACTTTTGACATCATGACTATTTACAGCTGAATCCACCAAAACAGGAAAAGAAAGGTGAACCCGCGCCATCAGTGAATCCTCAAGCCCAGAAAGTGGACCTACCGCCAGTTGTTTCTATACAACCTCCCAATGCTGGGTAAGAATCTGACCATTAATTGTGACAAGCCCCATAGTTCTAAATTACTTCATGGCAGAAATAATTTATTTGGTCTATTTTACAGTGAAGATGATGAAGTGTTTGATTATGTGGAGGAGTTGGACCTTCGACCTTTGACCCAGGAAGAACTTCGGAGCGCCATTATTAACAAAGTTACCCGAAAATCTACTTGTCTGCGTCTGTACAGTCAAACTCCAAACCGCCGTGCTCGATCTCCAAGGCCACAATAATCAATTAAGTTATAGAATGTTATCTTGACTTTATTTGTCTGTATTTTAGAGAATCCTATTTTGAGTAACAAACAATAAATCAAAAATCTTATTTTAATTTATTTTTTTTACTGTATATCCTTGTCTAAATTTTCATCGGCAAAAAAAAAAAAAAAAAAAAAAATACAGTGTCGTTATATGTAAATTCGTGGACAGCTTCCTCTTCCTACTCTATCAATAGAAAAAAATGTGGTGTTAATTTCTTAGTCTGGATCAACCACAAAAACGGAAATTGGTGTTCATCGAAAAATGATGAAACTACGGTAGTAAGTAGTTCAGAGGTTATACGAGATGCAATATGGTTTTGAAGATATAAACCAGGATTTTACTGATTATTAACATCACATTTGCATGTGTAAATATTTTAGATTTAATATAATAGCTTAAATAAAACAATGAGTTCATATCCTTTTTCAGGTCACTGAATAAAATAAAACACGAAAATTACTGGATATAACTATCTAAATTTTATTTAAATTATATTTTCTTTGTACACAGATAAATAAATTAAAATTATTTATACTCCTCAATATTGCAGAGATAGTTTTTCTCATGATTTTCAAATACTACTTCAGATGTTCATATAGTTTGTTGATAAAAGTACACATACTAGTCCACTTTAAAGTCAGAAATACATGTATAAGCTCTATAACAATTGTCCAACACCGAGCTTTGTTCTTGATTTCCTCCATAATATTAGACGGCTAATGGTTTGGATGATTTGACTCTCTCACCGTACAAATTCAGCTCCGTCTCTTTTTGGTCCAGCCAATCCTCGTACGTATCGCCCGCACGAGTTTTCCCCAGGGACCGGAGGTAGGCCCTCAGGGCCCCCGGGCCTCGTTCAGCGATAGGCATGTCGTCCTTTTGACGCTGAAATTCTACTTTCTTTTTCTCTACTTCTCTTTGAGCTAGCCACGTCTCATATGACTGCGATTTTTCAGCCTCCAAGCGTTTTCTGTAACAGCATTTATGTAGATCTTATTAATTTATGTATAGTAATTAATTTGTTATCAATTTATTTCATATATTCTTGAGAATATTTAAGGGAAGAAGTTGCAAGAAAATATCTATAACAACAATATTAGCAGGATATAAGTAATACATCTATCGTTATTGTTATTGATTAAAAGCCAGTGACCGTCGCTTTGTAGCATTACGACTATAGATACATGCACATCCAACTGTCTATAGGAAAACGTTGCCAAAATGACTGTGATTGCAAAAGCGTTAAAGAAATGCGGACAGATATGTATACATTGTTATTTTTGTCCCATTCCTGTATATAGTTTTTTCTATCAAGTGACTATGGACATACAAACATACCTTCTCAGCTCGGGATCACTGAATTACAACATACAAATATCAATTTATAGTCAATTTTATATGAAATTCATTTCGCCATCACCTTTAAACTCAGTTACTGGCGATTAGCATTAAATTTCAAACACGTTATTTTGTTCAAGAAGCAGTCAACTTTGGACAAACTCCACGATACAATAAACAAAGCTTAAATAGTACAGTGCATTCAACATGACATATTGTATAATAGACACGGGAAACAGGGGACGGCTACACAAGAGATGGGTGAGTACGACTGAAAAACGAGGGAGGGGCGAAACCACGTACCTCTCCAAACTTCAGTGGCGTGAAATGAAGGAAATGAGAAAATGAGATCTCTCACTCGTTTTTTTTAATGCACAAATATGTACATGTACTTGAGAATCACAAGAATCGGATAATTATAAGTCATTGCAACCAATGAGTTGGTTGGTAAGAAAAACTTTTTGATAAATGTACATAGATGTATTGATGGAATATAACAAATTCATGCAATACAACTTTTGCATTTATTTAAACAGCAATTTACACAGAATTTCGAACTTTTCAAATCATGGATTCCTGATAGCTAATTCCTAGCCAAGATCATTGCTAAAGCGAAATTGGTTAGTATTCACTTTTTTCCAACAATGAAGTAGACACAGGTCAGCAAACACTGAACACAACAATAAAAAAAAAACACTGCGATACAAGCAAAGACAACGTCCATTTGGAAAAAGCCTGGTTTGTTCTAAACCCCCCCCCCCCTTTCCCATTTACAACAAAAAGTTAGTTACAAGACATTTTGTACATTTAACTTCGACAATATACATATTGTTTTATTCAATTTCACTGTGTTTATGTCTCTACACAGGGACTTGTCAAGGACTCGTTCGGACAAGGCAAATTTACTTTCGGGGGATAAACTATAAATTCCAAATGGGATATTTTAATCTCCCATTTTCCTATTTACTAAATAGATAAACAGTAGCGGATCCAGAAAGGGGGGGGGGGGTGCAACCTCCTTTGGATTCGCTGAGAGAGAAAAAGAGAGAGAAGTGTTCAGAATGTTTTTGTTTTTACTATAGAAATTGTTCAATGAAAGGCTATGTAGTAATGTATGAAGAAAATTTGATTGTGAAAAAAGGACACCCACCCCTTAAAGAAATAAAATTTTCGTTAACCCTACCCCTAACTCTAGTCCGTACCCCCTTTCAGCTGAACTCGATTCCAGAGATTTTTTTTTCCTCTTTTTTTTTTTTTTTTTTTTTGGTCAAAAAATTTCAGGCAATCCAAAAAAATTTCCTGCCTGGTCCCCAACTTTCAAAAACGATACTACGTCCCTGTAGTATTTTTATTAAGTTTTCGTTTAAGTATATGTGAACATAAGTTATAACGACTCTCATTTCCTCTTCAACCCCCCCCCCTTTGAAAAATTTCTAGATCCGCGCTTTATAAAGAATGGTTAGAACAAGACATCTATTGATTTTATTGTCACTTCAACAAAGACTCAAGGCCAAAGGGTCAGAAAGAAGAAAAAAATCCAACAAGTAAAACATTTTCGCTACACAATCCGCATTAAAAAGAGACAACCTATAGATTTTGAGGCCACTTGTGCACAGTTGAGGTCAAAAGGGCAAAATTGTGAATGTGAGTACTGTGTGGGCTTTGCATAATTACTTTTAGTCACTGGATCAGAGAATAGTAACATATTAAGAAACAAACACTACATGTGAAACACACAAGGAGTCTTTTTTAAGGAAAAAGGGAATACTTGTATTTACACTGTATATTACAATCGGTACAAATAAACTTTTTCTTTTTTCGTTGTTAGTAACAGAACCACATATATATATCAATTTAATGATTTCTTATTAACACCTATACATGTATGTTGTGAGTTGTTAAGATTTGGAAATATGAAGATGGAAAGATGGAAGAATATATATCGAGTATATGTACATGTAAATTACATTAACTCTAAAGAAAATTGTTAAATATTACATTGTATGAACAAGGATTAAACTTTTCATCAAAAAAAAAAAATAATTATTAAATTTAAAATCAAAATTTATAATTAATGTTTATCAAACCATGGATAAAGTGCTTTAAAAACATTTTTCTGGAAGCATTATGTAAGAAATAAAAAAAAATGACTGAATAGAAACTTTTTTTTAAGAAGAAAAGAGAAATTAATTAAGAAAGCATAATTTATAATGTTACGCTTTTCTAGCTGAAAATAATTTATGTTCATATAGCACACAATAATAAGAAATAATAATAAATAAAACAGAAAACACAGGGTATTAGACATATACAGCTGTGAAATCTACAGCAGTCATTTACTCACTCTTCATTTTTTCTGCATTCAAAAATTTAATACAAAGGAGTTAAAACAAACAAGGTTATAGAATTATAACATACATGTAGTTCCCCTCCCTTTAAAACCACTATTTCCCAAAGCTAATAACTTGAGACCAAAATTCTTTTTTTTTTAAAGACATGTTATATTTTGCATATTACATCAAGATGAAATTAGTATTGAAATTAAATTTTGAATATAATTAATTTCACTTTTGTTATTTTAACTTTGATGTTATTGTTTCATGCAAGGAACAATTAAATTTGGTAACAAAAGTCAAAATTCTTAGTTAGTAGAACATGTTATTTATTATTGAGGATCAACATTTAAGGATTTAAATGATTATAACAAAAAGATAAACAAAAAACTATTTGTCTCCTATAATGAAAAATTTCTATTGAAGATGCTTCTTTTTTAACTGTGAATTTTCTGACATTCTAACTCTGTCAGAAACAATAAAATCCATCAACTTACCGTTCTTCTTCCTCCTGGCGAATCTTCTCCTCTGCTGCTTTCTTGATATCAATGGCTCGCTGTTCTACTGCCTTCTTCTTTTTTAACCACTCATCATAAGAAACACTTGACTTCATACTACAAAGATTTAGGCAGTCTTGTTCAAATTACATCTTACTTCCACTGACTTCATACTACATGTACAAAGATTTAGGCAGTCTTATTCAAATTATATCTTTCTTCCACTGACTTCATACTACAAAGATTTAGGCAGTCTTATTCAAATTATATCTTTCTTCCACACACTTAATTGCTTCACAAAGGATTTTTTGAATAGCGAATGGATCAGAGATCTAATCTAAACGTGTATTAAATGTAGATGGAGAACCAGGTAATTTCCAGATCCTTTAATTTTAAAATTAATAAATATAGTTTCATTTTCTTTAAGTAAAACAAAAGTCTTAAAATAACAATTTACAACAGATTTGTCAGCTGAATGTTTCCAGAAATACTTTTATGTCCTCAAATAGTGACTATATACACTGCTATTTTTTTCTGAGGTAATTAAATTCAGACCTTGATTTAGTTTTTTGTCTCTCCTCTCTTATTACTGGAAGCTTGTAGTTACCTGTAGTAATACAAAATGACCCAATGAAATGCACATCCAATAAATATACAGATTACATATTTAGCATGGAAGCTAAATTTTACATCTCAAAAAAAGTGGGGTTATCTAAGAAATCTGAAATATGCCACCCACTTTAATTGAAATCAAATAGAAAACACATCAAAAAAAATTGTATGATTAAAGAAACTTAAGATGTAGAATGTCAATTTATCATCAAACCTACCATCTTCATCAAAAGCATCAGCATCTATTTCAAAACTCTCCTCTGTTCTTGGTCGCTCTAATGATTTTAACTCCTCCTCAGTAAAGCAACGATTTCGGACTTTCTTTTTTGGAGACCCTAACCTAGTTCCCTCAAACTCTCCTGGGGGCAGAATGTTAGTCATATAAAGCTGGCACCTTTCACCCTTCATCCACACTGGGAATGCCGAGTCAAAAAACTGATGAGCCATGCGATCTGGTTCCTCACTTGGCTTGGTCCTCTTTGCTCTTTCTTGCCAGCGGAAAAGGAATAAATGTCTCTCACAACTCTTGTGATTAAACTTAGCTGCTATGGACAATGCTGTGGCACCATCCTCATCTTCTGCATCAATGTCAGCACCTTATAGGTAAAAAATATCACAATTTACTCTATGTGTTTGAACAACAAAACACTAGATAGTATATAAAGGAAAAAGTAAACCCTGTAATTTTGTTTTGTCTGTGATCATAAATTATTTAAATATCCTTTCTATTTATATTCATGAATAGAAATATAGAAGACAAACATTGTCTTATATAATGTGTTCAGTACATATTTTGGTTTGTAAATTCTTCATTGAAGGTAAGTGCCTTGGAAAAGAGACTAATTAATAACCTTTCTCTAAAAGAATATCCACAATATTGCCACGTCCCTGAGAAGCTGCTACATGCAGGGCTGTTCGACCACATGGAGTGCAGGCATTTAAGTCTGTTCCTGATAATAAAATAATTTTAAATTACAAGAATAAAATTTTGTAAAACGTATTAATAATTTCTACATTGTTTGATTTCAGCTACTAAAAAGTACTATGTTATTAAATTCTGTACAGATAATAAAAACAGTATGTATATATATTCTCAATTATTATTCTCCTTTTTTGTATACCGGTAAATATTTTAAAACAAAAATGTTGTTATTATTACTGTGCAAGCAAAACTACCTGCTTCTATCAGTCGTTTGACTAATTTTTCATGGCCACGGTGAGCAGCTATATAGAGAGCTAGAAATGCCCTTTCCTCTAACCATGCTTTTCTGGCTTTCTTTGTCATATAATCACTATGTGGCGTTTTATAAGATGTGGGATTTGTTACACCAAGACTGAAAACCTGCAAATTAGTTTATATACAATGGATAGATAAATCAGATGGTATATGCAACTCTTTCTTTTGTTTTCATGAAAGAAAAATATAACAAATTGTCTTATTTCAGTCATAATTTGGAGAGGGAAAAAACATCATATCTTCTCTTATAAATGATGATCATACACTCACCCAGTCAATGTCGTTAAGAGAGACAGCTTCTATGAGGTCTCGCCACATTGGCCAAACACCAAGATTTAATGTGGCACCTGGCACAATATCATTGCTCCGAATTGTTGAATTTTCCAATAACTCACCTATGAAACAATGGATAAAATGAATTTTATTTTAAATCCAAGAATGATAAAACAATGGCATAAAGCATTTAGAAAGTTAATGCTCAGTCATATGAACTATTCCAGGCTGTGTTTCAGGAATGTTATAAGACCTAGATTTTGTGTCCCAGCAGGATGTAATGGGAGAGAAGAAAAATGTGTGATGGACAAAACCGGGATTCGAAACCAGGCCCCCTGAATCTCCAGTCAGGTGCTCTACCAACTGAGCTATCTGGCCACCAGTGATCAAACCTGTCTGACCACCACATACATAAATTGTAGTTCTTTACAAGAAAAAAAAGAGATGGGAACCAAGTGACAAGGTTATATCTGGCAAGCCTTTGTGATTAAGATCATTACATGCACTCTCAAACCCATTGATGAAACACCAGAAAAGCCTAGACTATTCAACAAATCTATACATATTATGAGAAATCACAGGTATATTTCAATTTTGAATATTTTAACAGATATACTTCTGTGTGATATATTACAGACACAATTTTAAAGAGGCCAGTGAACTATTTACCTGCATCAAGATAACTAATTTTTTGCATGTGCACGGGAATTCCTGCAGCAAATTCCATATATCGTTTTAGTTCAGAAATTTTCATATCCCCAGCAATATGTTTCAGAGGAAATTTATCGTCTGTAAAAAGTCGAACTTGGATGTCGAAATGCGTACGTTCTCGACCTGTATGGCCACGACTGCGAATTCTTGAACCCATTTTAACGATAGAATTTGTTTTAATGTACTACATGATTAAAAAATTGAGTGTCTAAGAGGATAAATAAAATTTTATCTATGTTCCAGATGCTCCTCGGAATCCATGTTGTTTACATAGAGACGATTTAGTCCCGCACAAAAAATCACTGAAATATTTTTATGCGGATAAAAACGGAAAAGTATTTTAATCGTTAAATCAATATTTGCAATCATATTGGTTCAAATAAATAAAATAAGTTACATTGAGTACATTGAGTAAATATAAACATATCAAATATTTATTTTTTTTTTCTTCCAGCTTGCAAAGGTTACATAAGTGTACCGCAGTGAATCCAGAAGTCAACATCCGCTGCAGAGATGATTCGAACTGTGTGTGGAAGAGTTTTGTCTGCGGTCGTAAGTTTCCTATTTTCATGCAAAATAATAAAACATAATTGCATTTGATTTTGTAGAAGCATGTATTAAGATGATGTAGTTGAACTGTAAGTGAACTGGAAATGTATATTGATTTTCCCATCAGTTTAAGTGAAGTGAAGGTCATTGAAAAAAACATACAGGAGAAATTCTTTTGATTCCTATAGTTATTTATGTACATGATCTGTATACAGAGAAGCACGGAAAATGTTATTGACCATGACTGGATATAAAATCTATCTTAAGATACTCCAAAGACGTTTGAATTGTTTACTAAATTCTTTTTGGAAATTATGCAACTAAAAGTTTCAGCATATTGTTTGTTAAAATGTGAAATATTGACATCTGATGAACTGCTTTCTGTTAATATATCATGGTTTTTATGTTTGAGTGAGATAATACTTTTTGTCATTGAGTATTTAACTATTTTTATGATTTTTACAGTCTTCCCAGGTGCGGAACTTCCACCGTACTGCAGCAGCATCTGGGTCACAGTCATTTGTAGTGAGTGCTTAGTTGTGTGCAATTTATTTATTCTTTTTTTTTTCAAATTAAAAGCACATTTTTTTAAAAATAAATAATTATTTACTTCTGATTATGTCTGTTTTCTCTGAATTTTCCTGAGGAAAAATGGTTTATGGATTCCAGGAAATTCACTAAAAATTCTTTTGATTTTGAATTTGTGTTTAATTAATATTTTATTTTGATATTCCAGCACAGAGATTCACCAGAAAACAATCCAAACACACCTTTTGAATTTACACAAGAAAATTTAAAGGTACATGTATGACTTTAATTAAATGGCATTATCATTTACAGTATAAATACATACATTTTAACTCTACTCTATGCAGAAGTCTACTTCTTTTTAACTTCATCTCCCGCTTACTGCTTTTATTCAGAAATCTACTGCTTTTCTACAGAGTCAATTTGGGGCTCACTTGGGTAGCAATGATTGGAGCCATTGATATAAAGTTAAAATTCTCAGTATATGAAAATTTAAAAAAAGAGCCTCACATATGGTTGCTTCTGGCAAGGCATAATGTTATCATTGGTGTGTGAAAGTGTGGTTTAAAGTATGACTCCAGTTGATCCATTTTCCACTAAATATATGCGTAACTGTCAAAAACAAATTATCAATCAATAAGTTATTCAAAATATAAATGAGTCAAATGTGTTAAAATTGACATTACTGACAACATATTTTTTGAAAAATGTAACTTTTCTATGAACTCTGAAAATTGAGAAATATATTGACTCGGAGTGGGGGATTGTCCTTGCCTTGTACACCCTTATTCTTTATTCTTACATAAACACTGAAATCTGAGGATTTATTTTGGTTATACATCAACATCAAGAAATTTTGTTGGAAGATAAAAGCCAAGCCCAAGTTAAGGGTTTACACTTTTATTTGACAGCAAAATTTTATGATATCAGTTGTATTTTCAAAAAAAAAAAAGTAAAGTTCTAATGTTTATATCTGCCACCACCAGCAGAGGGAGAAAGTAGATAGAGGTATCTACTGAAGGTGCTTACATTAAAATTTATACCCATTTCCTCTGTGTTGTCACACTGGCTTTTTAAAGTAATAGATAATTTATTAAAATTTAATGAGTGTGATGTTTGATATTGTTTTATATTCAGAGGGCAGAGGTCATCATCGGTAATTATCCTGAAGGTCATCAGGCAGCAGCTGTCATCCCACTTCTGGATTTAGCACAGAGACAGCATGGTAAGACAAGTCACAACAAACCCCTTAAAATACCAAACTCAAACTAAATGTCAAGCTGACTTACATATAAGGACTTCAAGTTGAATTTGAAGTTTTAAATCAATAGATAGAATTTTTAAGGTAAAGTGGAGAAAAAAAAAAACAAGGTTCTCTTGGGACTTCTTTTGACCCTGTGAATTTCTGAAAAATTTAAAACTGCTCACTATCAGTTTACAATGTATTAAATATAACTAGAGCCCTCGGTGATAATGCTAATATATATATCTATTGAAATGATATAATTTATCACTATTCGATTCATTATGATGTCATAAATTGTGTCTTTATTCCCATTTCATTTTTTTTTCAAAAATAGCCTAAAGTTTAAAATGTATTTCAGTATTTCAAACAGAGCACAATCTCTGATCCAAAATTTGCAAATATATGAATGATTATAGAACTGTTTCTGAACATTATAAAATGTTTATTTTTTGGATCACAGTGTGCTTCTATTTTAATTCTTCCCAAAACAATACACATGTTTTCTGCAAAATTCAAGAACATTGCAATTTCACAAAGCCTGTTTTCAATTACCTGTTTTCCAATACCTGAGTAGGAAATTAAGGCACTAAGTCTTTACTTTATACTGATGCTTGAAATGAGACACAGAGTGTTAATCAATAAATTGGTATATACATGTATACAGGGCTACTAAAGTCTTGTTCAGGGGAGAAGAATCTT
This sequence comes from Saccostrea echinata, assembly GCF_033153115.1. Taxonomy (NCBI): domain Eukaryota; kingdom Metazoa; phylum Mollusca; class Bivalvia; order Ostreida; family Ostreidae; genus Saccostrea; species Saccostrea echinata. The sequence goes on from NW_026889779.1 coordinate 20,375,227, forward strand.
TAATATGAAACTCAATGCATCTGCCAGTCAGAAGAAAAATAGATTTGTTTTTTAAAAATAACTTCAATCATATTACCGGTACTTTTTTTACCTTATTATTATTATTTTTTTTTTTGTAGGATGGCTACCCATATCAGCAATGCACAAAGTGGGAGAAATGCTTCAGATGCCAAAAATGAGAGTGTATGAAGTTGCCACATTTTACACCATGTTTAATAGGTAAATTTTTCTTCATTCTTTTTTTTGTTAAGGCATGATGAAGAGTCTATTTTTCCCCAGAAAAGAAGAGAGAGATAGAGTCAATACCTGTAACTTTGATATTTTGAAATTGGGGAAAAAATCAATTTATTAGTGTTTAGTTAGTGATGCTTAATACTAATTTTACAGGAAACCAGTGGGTAAATACTTTGTACAGATCTGTACTACAACACCCTGTATTCTAGGAGGAGTGGGATCTGATATTATACTGAAAGAAATCGAGGAAAACTTAGGTAAAAAAAAAAACAACTGTAGCATAGTTTATAGTTTGAAAAATGAAAATGATTGAAAGTAAATAATGTAAATAATGCCGAAACTAGTAATGTAGAGGTACTGTTTGTACTGATATAAAATATTGCTAAACAGGAATTAAGCCAGGGGAGATGACTGAGGATGGAATGTTTAGTTTACTAGAGGTGGAGTGTCTGGGAGCCTGTGTAAATGCCCCAATGGTGCAGATTAACGATGATTACTATGTGAGTAATGGCTGCTTTCCTTTTCTAATGGTGTCTCTACAACACAGCTACAGCAAATTTGTTATTGACAATTTAACATCTATTTTTGTTTATCTTCATTCTTGTGACCATATTGCATGTATCAGGTCTCATAACATGTATACCTATATAAACAAATATTCAAAAGTTTATTTCCAAATTGTATACCTATACAGCAAAATTTTCAAACATTTAGTGGCTATGTTTATATTCACAATTCCAAATGTTACTTTACAAGACTATAAAGTCAAATGGCAGATGTTTCAGGACAGTTATTAGAAGTGCAATGCTTCCTTGTTTTGTTCGTTGACTCAGAAACTGGTAATAGGTTTGAATATATTTTATGGTAGAATTATGAATATTATAAAAGATAGGAAACATTTCAATTAAATTTTAGGTTCCTCACTTCATTCTCCCATATGATGATGAGATAAAATAATTTTTGTATGCAGTATCTCCATTTCAAAAGTATTATCAATGCAGTGCTGCCAAAATTCCATGGTTTTATATATTTCATATATAGTTGTGTTACATTGTTCTTGTAAATTTCGCTCTTTTGTGTTAAGTAAATTTCTTTAACTTGAGAAAAAAAAAATGTCTAAATAGTGGGGAGAACTTAATTGTGCAATAATACAGGATTATTTATTGCACAAATAAATTAGTCCAGTTCATAATTGTGCAACAATAGAGGATTATTTATTGAAAAAGCTGAGTGACATTGTCAATTTTTCTTCTTTTTTTTTTAGGAGGACTTAACTGTAGAGGATATAAGAAGAATATTGAATGACCTTAAGCAAGGCAAAAAACCCACCCCAGGACCACAGTCAGTGCTATTTATATTTACATCTATATGATAATGTGTACAAAAGAATAGTCTTGCATAAATGATAAATGTTGTATATACCAATTGTACATGTATTGCATATGTATGTAATTGTTATAAACATACAACATACAACAGTTACATTCCTTCGAAAATAGATGAAATGAATTGTTCATGAATTTGAAGCAATTGTGTTCTGTATATAAGAGTATTATGTAAGGTTACTGGTATACTGAATGTTTAAAAAAGATTCTATTTTCCATGTTGTTTTTATTTTAATTTTAGGAGTGGTCAGAAACACAGATTTGCCTCAGAACCCAAAGATGGGTTGACTTCATTAACAGAACCACCCACAGGACCTGGTTTTGGGGTCAGACCTGACTTATAGGACTTAATGAATATCAAACATGTAGAAATTGATTAAATTGATGAACAGTATGAAAATGTGTAAATAATTGGAATGCTCATCCACTGTTATGGACTTGTGTAACTTTGTTAAATGCTTCAGAAATATGAAATAAAATTAATAAAACAAATGTGGTGTGCAGTAATTCTCAATTAGAATTGGATATACTCTTCCATAAGCTAAATGTGATGAAGAGGGAGGGAGTTGTTTTTATGCCCTGTCATGAAATTTTCAGGACTTTTAGTGTTACCCCTTTCTATTGTAGTTAGTTTTTAGGACTTTTTCACCAAGCTTGTACATTATGAGTAGATTTTTGGTACACTGTATGTATCTTTATATTGATGACTTGCAGATATCAAGAAAGTAATGACATTTAACTTTGAATGTGTTTGATAATTTACCGTTTTCTGCACTTTTTCTCTGTGATTCAGATAAGGCGATTTTTATAATATGTTCCTTTAATATATTGGTGACTTAAGATTAAGCTTAAGTTGCATGTTCATTGAACATTTTCACAAAAGTTATTGCTGTTAGGCTTTGAAAATTTCTTGTTTTCTGCATGTAGTGTCTTTCACACTTTGTCTTTCAGTTTTTTCTATACATTAGAAAGGACGCGAAGTAATCTCAGTTTAATTTCAACCATTCTGCATGTATTTCAACGACGTGAATTGTATAGATGTAGCATATCTGATATGCTTTCTTTGCCATCGTCGAATCATCTTCACAGCTGTAGGGTTCATCATGCTTTACATGTACCAGGGCATTACTTTTAAAAATATATAGATAATAGAGAAACTTAACATCAAGTTTCATCACACTCCAGTAAATTTTGCCGATTTTATACAATTCACTGTAAATAAATAATGTTTAGTATTTATCCGGGGAAAAGGATGGTTTCTGTTCGACTTTTAGAATTTCAAGATGGCTGCGCCCATGTAAAACATGTCAAATTTGTAGAAGGACAGTAGGGACGATATATCTGCATGTTTGTAAAATTACGCATAATAGGACCAAAGAATTGGATCCATAAAGGAAATATCTTCAGATTAAACATCCGCATGGTAGGATTTTAACAATGACAAGAATTTCACAAATTGTTCAGTTGTTATGCATGTAGGCCTATGGCTATTCACGACACTGGAGCTGTACAGGTCCAGTACAATCAGTACATTTAGCTACGAAGCTAAAATTACCTGCCGTAGGTAAATAAAGCTATGTAGGTAATTCAAGCTACGAAGCTAAATCTAGTGATTGTACCAGACCTGATGTATACATACTCATATTTAAACTAACTTCCAGTGCCCATGGGCCTACTGGTCATTTGCACTGCCATGACAAGGATTATCTGGGTCCTGAAAAAGGACCCAGTCCTAATTAGAGATTGCCACATTTTCTTCCCAAATATTGTGTTTCCCAATTTGATTTTGTTTCAAAGACTATGTAAATACTAAATAGGTTTAAACTTGTAAATTGTTTATCTTTTTGAGGTCAAAATTTTCAAATGAAAGATCAAAAATTTTCTATAATAATACTGTACCATATTGTATTTTGTGTATATAAGATTTGTCAAGAAATACACACAACAGTTTCTTAAAATGTTATGTAAAGTATCCCAATTATAAGGGCAAAATATCCTGTGTCATATAGCTTGATGTTGTAATGTTCCCAGACCAGAAAAAAGATCTTTGACTCGTCTGAAAGCCTGTATGTGTGTTTTTTTACCCCCCCCCCCCCAATACTGTTGAATCATCATTGTTTTTTTTTGGGGGGGGGGGGGCAATGTTTGTGGATTTTGTGGTCCCTACGCCCAAATTTATATCCCCACAAACAATAACTTTATCAGTGTATCAGTTCATTGGATCTTCAGTATAATTATACGATTTACCTACAAAGTTACTTCCCCACAAACCAGGAAAATTTTGATTGCTCATCTTTATTTACCCTCATGAAGTAAAATGATTCCACAGTAGGTAGGATGAGATACCATACATAGTGTTGAAAATTCCACTTCCAAAGGTGGGCACTTTCCAAGTTCCAACTTTACAACAGTGACATCAGTACATTTGTTTATTTTCATGTGCAGATGACAGACGGTGATAAACCAGATTTGAAACTGTCAGTTGATGATCCTTGCTCTATCCAAATGAGTGTAGATAAGAAAACAGACCAAGTTCAGCCTGTCTCTGATCCATGTACCAGTAAATCAGGATTGTCATTGGAGAATTTATCAGGAAAAGCCAGGAGAGCACTCATTAGGGTTAGTAAACGCCAAAAAATGAGTTCAAGAGCAGGCTAATGCTGTGATATATGAAGTATGAATGTATATAAAAAAATGTTTGCCTGTTGTCTGTAGCTGTGTAACCTCTGACTCAATTTAAATCAAACTTTCATATTCTCAATGGCCTGAAAGTGTGTCAAGAACTTTACAACATGTTCTTTCACTTAGGTCATGTGTATTATTTTTCATGTCAAAGAAAGAAAAGTACAAGGAGTTAAAGAGGAAAAACAAAGGACTGACAAACAACCCTAACCCTGGCTACAATATCTTTAATGAAACAGAATACTACTTTGAAAATGGTAAGTTTAAAACCTTTGAATACTGTATTATTTGTGAATAACATAACCCCCACCCCTCCCCCAATAAAAATGGAGAGACAAATGTATTCAATAGAATTATTAACTGCAATTGTTGATTTCAAATTATCTGATATTTTTAATTACTTTTTTTAATAATACATAGACCTGCACATTCCATTTTGGTGGAGAATATACTGTAAACTACTTATTTTTGAAGGGTAAAAATTTTGTGGTTTGAGGGAAAAATATAGGTTTGAGGAATTTGTTTTCAAGGTATCAGAAGTGTAGTGTTGTCTTGATTTGAGATTTTAACATTTCATGGTGGATATGAATTCATGGATCTCTTCATACCACAGAAACAATGAAAAACATCCACAAAAATTAGTGACTTCACAGTAAAGGTTCATGTGGAAATCTGTTCATTATTTCTTCCCTTTGCTTGAGGGAAATTAGGCAGATTCTGATTTTTCTTTTCCTTGTCTTTAAACATGTGTCTTTCTGCTGAGATTGTTATTGGTCTTATTGTAGGTTTGAGGAAAGTATATCCTTACTTTTATGTCTTCTCCACATTTGTCAAAGGTCGCTGGTTTAATCGCACACTGTGTGATATTTTCATCAATGAGTTCACCCTATCAAAGGAATACGATGTGGTAAGGCTATATTTATACCCCATGCAATGAGTTGCAGAGGGTATATTGTTTTTGACCCATGCATCAGTCTGTTCATTAGTCCTTTTCTTCTCAGTGCAACAGAATTTCCTGAAAATTTGTAGTTAATAAGCAATAATATGTAGATATGCATATGAAATTCTGATTCAATTTTTTTTTGTGGGAGTTATGCTCCTTTTGAAATTAAAAGTTTGCCCTTTGTCAGTCCTGTTCTTGTCAGTGCAACTCCTCAACTGAACAAAATTTCTTGAAACCTTGTAGTTAAGGACATACGCAACGTACCTTACCTACTGATAATTTTTCAAGATATTCTTAATTTAAGATTATAGTGCCATCAGATGTTCGTCGACAAAAAATCAGCATGTATTACCAGGGGTTTTGAAAAGATATCCATTGATGAAAATTCTTGTATAATTCAAAGAAAAATACACAAAAATTACTAAACACATATTCTAGATGTTTTGTTTATCCAAACTTGTTTTAGAAGAAGTGTACAACAGCATATATAGACATACAAATGTAGCACACAATTCCTTTAAGTATTGGAACTCTTCAACTCCAGGGAAAAAGACAATAAAGTTCAAACTATGTTGCGTATGTCCTTAATAAGGACATACATGTACTGTGTAAATGTGCATATTTGCAGTAAATTCTGATTCAATTGTTTTTCTGGAAGTTATGCTCCTTTTGAACTTAGAAGTTTGGTCCATATAAATTATACTACTGAAACAGTTTGTTAGCCCAACTCCTATTAAACATTCCAACAGAATTTCATGAAGCTTTGTAGTCAATAAGGACCTACCGTGAAGATGTGCATATTTGTATGAAATTCTGATTCATTTTTTTTCTGTGAGTTATGCCCCTTTTGAACTTAGAAGTTTGGCCTCTAAGCATTAAGTAGTAAAGGTAAGCATATGAAAGACTATTAGCATTGATTTCTTAATTGACATTGATTTTCACAAACATCTGTAAAGGGGGGGATTAATTATTGTATTTACTGGTAATGCATAGCATTGCCATTCATTATGTGCAGCATTGTCAAGCAATATGGGAGCACAAGGTAAGTGAGCTTGATCACTTTTTCTTTCATCTTAATTATTTTTAACAGTTTTCATCTCTGAGTGAATTGAAATAATGATTTTTTAAAACTAGATATAGATGTATATTTGTAAACATTATCTGTTTCTTTTTATGCATGGATAGGAAACTCTGGTGAAAGAAGGTCATATAACTGTAAATGGTAAAGCTGTGCCTCTTGAATACAAGATCAAACAAGGAGATGTCATTGAAAACAATATTCACAGGTACATATAAAAACAGCAGCCCATGTTACTGGTCTCATGCTCAGGTGAACTTTTTTGATCAAGGTTTATTCATCATTTATTATCTGTTGTCAGATATTATTCATTTTTCAATTCTTCTCTGCAACCAAAGACCCAGTTTTAGACAAATTAACCACAAAGCGTCTTCTAGTGGATCAAATTCAAACAAGGGCCAAGTTTCATAGAAAGGGCAGTTATTCCTCTGACACATGAAACAGTCAAAATTTTCATAGATTTGTGTAGAAACAGACAATTTTCAGCATCATAGAATTGCAAAAACCAAGGTATGAAAAAGGGAATGTTATATCATATTTTTAAGACATGAAAACCCAGTATCAGGGGAGACAATAGAGGTCATTGAGGATAACAAAGATGTCGTAGTTGTTAACAAACCCTCCTCCATTCCCTGTCACCCCTGTGGTAACTACCGCTACAACTCCATGATCTTCATCCTAGGCAAGGAGCTGGGATATGGAAATCTCAGAAGTAGGTCATTGTAAATCCAATCTACTTCAAGCATGCTTTGATGTATTTGACTGTATATGAAATACACTTAAACTCTTTAGGCCTCTGGTTCATAGCAGAAATAGATCGTCATGAATTGGCTTTATTTTAAGTGTTTATAGACTTGATCAGGTTACGTTGAAGCTTTATGTTAGCTGTGAGAGACTAGATCATGTTATGTTTTTGGTTCTATTTTAGCTGTGTACAGACTTGATCACATCATGTTTTGGTTTTATTTTAGCTGTGTACAGACTTGATCGCTTGACATCAGGTGTGCTTATTTTCACAAAGAACGAAGCCTCCACAAGAAAATACATTGACGACATCACGAACAGGAATGTGGAGAAAGAGTATGTCTGTCGAGTGGAGGGAGAGTTTCCAGAGTAAGTAGAATATGACTGTCACATGAAGAAGAGGATGTCTGTCAAGTGGAGGGAGAGTTTCCAGAGTAAGTAGAATATGTCTGTCACATGAAGAAGAGTATGTCTGTCGAGTGGAGGGAGAGTTTACAGAGTAAGTAGAGTATGTCTGTCACATGAAGAAGAGTATGTCTGTCAAGTGGAGGGAGAGTTCCCAGAGTAAGTAGAATATGTCTGTCACATGAAGAAGAGTATGTCTGTCAAGTGGAGGGAGAGTTTACAGAGTAAGTAGAATATGTCTGTCACATGAAGAAGAGTATGTCTGTCGAGTGGAGGGAGAGTTTACAGAGTAAGTAGAATATGTCTGTCACATGAAGAAGAGGATGTCTGTCAAGTGGAGGGAGAGTTTACAGAGTAAGTAGAATATGTCTGTCACATGAAGAAGAGTATGTCTGTCGAGTGGAGGGAGAGTTTACAGAGTAAGTAGAATATATCTGTCACATGAAGAAGAGTATGTCTGTCAAGTGGAGGGAGAGTTCCCAGAGTAAGTAGAATATGTCTGTCACATGAAGAAGAGTATGTCTGTCAAGTGGAGGGAGTGTTCCCAGAGTAAGTAGAATATGTCTGTCACATGAAGAAGAGTATGTCTGTCGAGTGGAGGGAGAGTTCCCAGAGTAAGTAGAATATGTCTGTCACATGAAGAAGAGGATGTCTGTCGAGTGGAGGGAGAGTTTACAGAGTAAGTAGAATATGTCTGTCACATGAAGAAGAGTATGTCTGTCAAGTGGAGGGAGAGTTTACAGAGTAAGTAGAATATGTCTGTCACATGAAGAAGAGGATGTCTGTAAAACAAAAGGAGATTACTTAAGAAAATAGAGTATTTCTGTCAAGTGTAGGAAATATTTCCCAAATACTTTGACTGTTAAGTTGAGGGATACATTCCCAAGTAAAGAGGGTTTGACTACGCAGTACAGTTAAGGTGCCTAATGGAAATATCGGCAAATTTTGTGATTAAAAATATATTCTTAATCAGGATGGTGATTCTTTTCAGTACTTTATCGATATCCTACAAATGTTATTATGGTTAATAACTACATATTGAGGACGATAAGATTTTATATTTAGACTTGTCTCGTGATGCGGCAGTCACGTGACATAGCACATATACTTGCAGTATTGAGGTCACCTATAAATTTCGCTAGTGCAAGGGCATAATGAACTGAAAAGTGCTGTGATCCTCTATGGATTCTGCTATTTCATTGTTAAAATCATTTTTGTATAACCGCATTCTGTATTTTTTGCTGGTCAACGGCATTAAATATAGATATAATGAATTCATTTTCAAGATTTCACCAGGATCGCAGCACTTTTCAGATACCTTAATACTTCTAAAGTTTATATGTAAAAGCTTACTGTGCTCCATTGAGTGTATGCCCTTGCACTAGATGGATTTATTAAGACCCTTACATTACCCTCTGATGTACTAGCATACAAATATACGGCAGTATCAATTAAATACAATATACGGAATATACGTGAATAAAATCATAAAGAAGACATTGCATCCAAGTTAACGGCCTCTTAAATATCTTTAAATAATATTTTATTTAATTATAGAATACATTTTTCGTTGTGAAAACATTTCTTGGTCCGCCTCTCACTGCATACAAACTGCGTCAGGTTTCACGAAATGACGTCACATCGACAAGTTCATCATGATCAGTGATTTGTTTATATCTCTTGCTATGTGGAATTTAACTAAAGACAAAACAGCATGTTATAGTAAGTTTAGATGTAGTTTGATGGTTTCCTGTAGTTTAAAATAGCAAATCATTTCATTTTGTAGTATTTTAAAGAATTGTTGGTTTTGTATGATGTCATAGTTAACATTTCCAATACAAATTAGGCTCCGCCCCCTTTTTGTAGCCTTAACTGTGCTGCGTATAAGTGGTTTCCCAGGTGTATAGATTTTGGCTGTAAAGCTGAGGAAGAGTTTCCCAAGTGAGCTTTTTTTGACTGGTGGGTGTAGGGAAAATTTCACAAATACATAGAAGAAGCATTAATCATTGAAAGAAGAGCTTACATGTATGTGTACATGTACATGTACATGTATATTGTTTCCTCTATCACAGTAAAATTATTTTATAGGAGCTGTTACTGTAGCCTGTTTGAGATTTAATTTAATCGCATTTAGACAAGTGCTTAGGTACGAAAATGGTAGATAATTAAACAGAGGATTGTACCAGTACATACAGAAGTATTTGTCAAAATATTAAGGATTTTTCCCTTTGATGTGTATCTACCTTCATTATTTCAATAGAGTATCATACATGTTATCTAAACAAATTCTCTGTTCCAATTCGTACTGTTTTAATTCATTCAAAAAAGGAGTAAAATACAACATTTATAGAATATCTATTAAATATGAAACATCACTTTTTCAGAGGGGAGGTGGTTTGTGAGCAACCCATTGCTAAAGTGTCCTTTAAGATGGGGATAATGAAGTGTGGAGCTGATGGTAAACCCTCCAAGACGACATTCACTCGACTCAGCTATAATGGTCAAACCAGTGTTGTCAAGTGTAAGTCATCAGCAGTTTTGTCTTATATTGTAATTTGAATGGTGCACACCAAGTATGTTCCCAATTTATTTTCAAGAATTTCAGTTTATTTTCAAGCACTTGTACAAATATGTACAACTGAATAAATATGTGTCCATGGTTGTCCATATTTTTCCCTACAGGCAAACCATACACAGGCCGGACTCATCAGATAAGAGTACATCTTCAGTATCTAGGTCAGTCGGTCCTGTTTCTTTTATTTTGGTATATCAATTTTACTCATATAATTTACACAATTTCTCTTCCTCATTTTCTCTCAGTTTTTGGTAAATTGGACTAATTCTTTATTTGAAGGTCACCCAATAGTTAATGATGCTTGCTACAACAGTGCATGTTTTGGTCCTGAAAAGGGGAAAGGTGGAAATTACCAGTTCACAGACACACAGGTAATTTTTGAAATACATGTATCCATAGTCATGGCCATGGGAAAAGGCTATATAATCTTGTAGAAAGGTTCCAGAGTTCTAATTTTGGAATGACTGGTCAAAGTTCTAGAGATATGAAGAAGTGTGTTGAAAGGATACATAATGAGGTTTTCAACTTCATAAAATTTGAGATTTTAAGAAAAGTTTTAAAATTTCTTTCAGATCAGAGAATTAAAAGAGGAAGAACACAACAGAGAAATGTGGACCAGCACGGGAGAAAATCCAGACTTTCTTAAACGCATCAAAGAGCTCAAAAAGGAGCAAAATGATCCTGATGACCAGAGTAAAGATTTATCTCTAGATTCAGAACCAACTCCTAAAAAGACTAAGTTTAATTCATGTGAGAAAAGTGAGACCAATTCAGAGGTGTCATCTCTGGACAAGACACTTAGTAATCTGTCTGCAAGTGTACTGACTGATAATGACCAGAGGTTAACAATGGATGGGAAACCCCAGCCTCCTTTTGAATGGGACAAATGGTTTCCCTCAGAGTCATGCCCACTCTGTAAGAAAAAGTTTCTTGATCCAACACCCAATCAGCTAAAACTCTACCTCCATGCTCTAAGCTATAAAGTAAGTGTTCATTGACATTGTTTAATGATAGGCAAGATTTGACAAATAGATCTGTTGCCTCACATGAAATGTCATCCACACTACCTGAGACTTCACGTACATGTATATACAGTAATATAATTTTTATGATCTATTCCTATTAAATATTAAAAGATCAGTAGGAGTTACTCCCCTTACATTGAATTGCAAACAGTTACACATCTTAATACACTGTACATTTCAAATAGAACTTTCACAATAAATAAATAGTTCACAATAACATTTACAAATACTGGTAATATGCATACAAAGAAAAGGGAAAAAGAAAAGAGAAAAAGAAAATCATTGTGTATTTACATGTAGATCTGATCACCCAGACAAAGGAATGGGTGCAAATATACCCCTTTAAATAATAAATATATTCTTCTTCTGCTTATAAATACTTTGATAAGATACTCAAAGCAACAAATTTAAACTTCAAATGATATAAGTAAAATAAAAACCAGATAGTGTTGTAATGCTTTATTTAAAGCATGCACAAAACCTTACGAAAATATAAAAGAATCTTATGTACTGTAAACTTACTTTTTTACACAGGTTCATAATTCTGGTGAATCACAATTTCTGTTCAATCCGCGGGTAGAAAATTACACAGAATTCTTTGACTGCCACTGTATGTCTTAGATGCACTTTAAGTACACTAGGACAAATTTCTGCAGAAAATTTGTGACTGTGTACATAGTTTTAATTAATCCCACACGAAAAAAGTAGATCTACGGTATTCGAAAAACAAAACTGGTTTCTGTGAATATGAAGTCACCCAAAGTAATAGTTGATATAATCACTTAATAAAATAAATTTAGGTATAAGTCATATCACTGTATTACATAAAGTTTGATTTGTTTTAAATAAAAGGTATACAAGTGTAATCTTTATGTCATATTAAGCCATATGACCTGTATTTCAGGGCCCTGACTGGTACTATCAGACATCCATGCCTCCCTGGGCAGAGCCAGACTGGGAAGAGGGCACATGACCTCTTGGACCTGAAGCATTGTGTTGATTATAAATACATGTACATGTACACAGTAAAGTTGAAAATGATTGTGATATTGTTCTTATTGTGCCCCACTTTCAGAAAAGTGAGGGGACATTAAATCTCATTTGTAATCTTTCCATCTATTTGTCATTCACAAAAACTTTAACCTTGGTCATAACTTTTGAATGAGGGAAGGTAAGGCTTCCATATTTCAGGTGTGCATAACCTATGACAGGACCTTTCCAAATATACTAAGATTTTTTATTGCTCTTGATCTCCAAGATTGACCTACTTTTAAAAAATATTAACAATTGTCATAACTTTTGAATGAGAGAAGATAGGGTTTTCATATTTCTCATGTGCAATCTTTTCAAATATAACTATGGTTTTTGACCTCATAACATTGACCTTGGAGTTATCTACTTTGAAAAATTTACAATGGTCATAACTTTTGAAGGAGAGAAGATATGGCATTAATATTTCACATGTGCATTACCTGTTTTCCAAATGTCCCATGATTTTTGACTTCATGATCTTGACCTTGAAATTTGATTTACTTTTCAAAAAATATAACAGTGGTCATGATTTTTGATTGAAAAAAGATAGGACTTTTGTTAGCTCACCTGAGCTGAAAGCTCAAGTGAGCTTTTCTGATCACCCGTCCGTCTGTCCGTCCGTCCGTCTGTCCGTCCGTCTGTAAACTTTTCACATTTTCAACTTCTTCTCAAGATCCACTAGGCCAATTTTAACCAAACTTGGTACAAAGTATCCTTGGGTGAAGGGGAGTATAAATTGTTAAAATAAAGGGCCAAGTCCCCTTACAAGGGGAGATAATCAAGGAAAGACAAAAATAGGGTGGGGTCATTAAAAAATCTTCTCAAGAACCACTCGGTCAGAAAAGCTGAAACTTATGTGGAAGCATCCTGGGATAGTGTAGATTCTAAATTGAAAAAATCATGACCCCCGGGGGTAGGGCGGGGCCACAATAGGGAATCCAAGTTTTACATTGAAATACATAAGAAAAATCTTTAAAAATCTTCTTCTCAAGAACCACTTGGCCAGAAAAGCTGAAACTTATATGGAAGCATCCTGGGGTAGTGTAGATTCTAAATTGTACAAATCATGACCCCCGGGGGTAGGGCGGGGCCACAGTATGGAATCCAAGTTTTACATTGAAATATATAAGAAAAATCTTTAAAAATCTTCTTCTCAAGAACCACTTGGCCAGAAAAGCTGAAACTTATATGGAAGCATCCTGGGGTAGTGTAGATTCTAAATTGTACAAATCATGACCCCCGGGGGTAGGGCGGGGCCACAGTATGGAATCCAAGTTTTACATTGAAATATATAAGAAAAATCTTTAAAAATCTTCTTCTCAAGAACCACTTGGCCAGAAAAGCTGAAACTTATATGGAAGCATCCTGGGGTAGTGTAGATTCTAAATTGTACAAATCATGACCCCCGGGGGTAGGGCGGGGCCACAGTATGGAATCCAAGTTTTACATTGAAATATATAAGAAAAATCTTAAAAAATCTTCTTCTCAAGAACCACTGGGCCAGAAATACTGAAACTTATATGGAAGCATCCTGGGGTAGTGTAGAATGTAAATTGTTCAAATCATGACCCCCGGGGGTAGGGCGGGGCCACAATAGGGAATCCAAGTTTTACATTGAAATATATAGGAAAAATCTTAAAAAATCTTCTTCTCAAGAACCACTGGGCCAGAAATACTGAAACTTATATGGAACCATCCTGGGGTAGTGTAGATTATAAACTGTTCAAATCATGACCCCCCGGGGGTAGGGCGGGCCATAATAGGGAATCCAAGTTTTACATTGTAAATACATAAGAAAAATCTTTAAAAATCTTCTTCTCAAGAACCACTTGGCCAGAAAAGCTGAAACTTATATGGAAGCATCCTGGGGTAGTGTAGATTATAAATTGTTCAAATCATGACCCCCGGGGGTAGGGCGGGGCCACAATAGGGATTCCAAGTTTTACATTGAAATATATAAGAAAAATCTTTAAAAATCTTCTTTTCAAGAACCACTGGACCAATAAAGCTGAAACTTATTTGGAAGCATCCTGAGGTAGTGTAGATTCTAAATTGTTCAAATCATGACCCCCCGGGGTAGGGCGGGGCCACAATAGGTATATTAAAAGGGAGGAAATCTGGTAAAGAACAGCATGGCCAAAGTTACTCAGGTGAGCGATGTGGCCCATGGGCCTCTTGTATATTACATGTACATTACCTCTGACACCTTTCAGAAAGTGCATGTAGTATTAAATTTAGAACCTCATGATCTTGACCTAGAAGTTTGAACTACTTTTTAAGTTATAACTTTTGCACCAGAAGAGATGGAGCTTTCATTTTCTCACATGTCATAAGTAATTGCATCCCAACCAATAAGACCCAAAAAGTGATTGACCAAAATTCTTTGAATTTGCTTGTTTCTCACAAGTTTTGCCAGTCAAGTTTTGCAGAAGGCTTATGCACAGATATTTATTATAAATCCAGCAATGTTGACCAGAATTGCATAAATGGTGAATATTGTGTGTGCAGATGTGCTTCATACGAACTTAATTTTCCAACAGAATAGATCAATCCTCAGATAGAAAATTAGAAATGCATGTAAACAAGAGGAGTTTGTGAAACATGAATGTCTCTAAGCATGGCTTAATTTTGACCTTGCCCAAGTGACCCTGGTCCAGGTCATGACACATCCTCTGATCATGTTCTACTTGTACAGCTGTTGTATGTCAACTATAAAGTTTCCATCTGTACAACCAAGAAAAATGTTGAATTCAAAGAACTGCAGACAGAAAAAACATTCCTAACCAGTTTGTTTGCTTGAATGAAACATTCTGATTGGCTGTTGAGCCAGTAGTAAATTACAGGTGTGATGCAAGTTATCAACTGGACTTCGTTCAAGATCATAGCAGATTACCTAGCAGCTATGTGGTAGACATCTAGTTCTAGTGAACAGATGGCTCACCTAGCTGCTAGGAGTTAGATTTTGGATATAAATATCTAAGCAATAACTAACTTTTGGAACAAAGTGAGCTGAATTCAAGTGAAACTATAAATTTACATTTAATCCAATTTGTTAGTATCTTGTGTGATTTGAAGTGGTAACTAAGGAGGCCAGCATCAAATATTTATGCTAGTTTTCCCTATGTACATAGTAGTTAGGGTAGTATATACGGTATCATTCAAGATCATAGCTCTGTGAAGAAGCTATGAAGTTGCTTTGATTTTGAATGCACCACTAAATTTGAATTGGTTGTAAATTTTCAGTTAAATATGAATTGAAATTGATTTCAGTCCACAAGTGCGAAGATTTAATCCATAAATATTTAATAGAATTCAATTTCTTTGTCTTTGTTGACTAATTATTATTAATGTTTATTTCATTTTATATAAAGACCCTACAGTAAAACTTGTCTAATCTGAACATCATTGGTTCCCTAGAAATTGGCCAGACTAGACAACATTTTTAACAATTGAATTCACTGAAAGGTACTTTGAGAGAGTTTACATTGTATTCGACAAGATTTTGGAATACACAACATCTGGATCAAACAGGTTTCACTGTGACATTATATGTATGTCATCTAGCCTATATAATAACAATGCAATTCAGATATGCCAGTATGCTCTAAAAATTGAAACTGGGAATAAATGAAAATAAGTGTGAATTGTAGTTATATAAATAGAAAAGGGCACAGATTAATATTGTTATATCTTCTTGAAATGAACGGATATTTATGTATGTCTCTATGTATGCTGGACCAAAATGCCTCAATCAGGGTCTATAAAGATGCAAACAATGGTAAATCACCCGCAATTGTAAAAGTAGACTCCTATTAATAAAGCTCTAGATCTTTGATCTCTAGTCACTGCATGACATCACTACATGAAAATTTAAAGTTATTATTATTATTATTTCAAAATCTCATGATGCATGTAATGCATCTATTAAATTTTGTTTTGATAAACCAACTTTCAATTGGTATTTAAGCTGTGTTTAATATATATTTATTAGATTTATGTTTTGATGATCAAGTTTGCATTTGAAAATGTTTTTGTATGTATATTTATTAAATTTCTGTTTTGATGAACAACCAAAGTTTATAGGTATTTAAAGTTGCCATTAGATATATGGATATGTTTCCCATAGCAAATATTGATTTAACAAAAACTCCAAACAGGATTCATCTATTATAGAATAAAAGCTTTTTTGGATCAGGAATTTTAAAAAATCAGCAGTTTCAATAATGTGTCATGGTATTCAATTCACATAACACTATTTTTGGCTCCAGGAATTTAAATGCCATCAAGGTTATTCGTATAAGCTTTCATTATTTTGAATTAGATGAAGCCTAGTTTTCTATGAACCTGCTTTAGCATTAATGTTTACAATCCTGTTGTCAAGTAATAATGATTTTATTTATGATCTGGTACACTGAACGTGTCACTGAAGACCCGGGTATTTATAGATAGTAGCAGAGGGCCATTAATCTGATTAAAGGTGAGTGTTGCACATCTCACAAAGAAAAGTACTGTACTAATGCAAGAACTAATTGTAGTCATTGTTTTGAAGATTTATAATTAGTACTTGCCTAAACAAGGAATATTGTCAATTATTTCTGAATTAAGGTCTTAAATGCATTTTTTTGTGCATTGCTGATTGCTTGTAATCAAAATGTCATTTTTCATGGAGATGGGGTTTTTTTTTTCATGAGAAACCATTTAAGTTTACTTCATCATATTACAGAATTTCAGTATATCCTTCATTGATTTTCAAGACTAAAGTCTATTTGTGCATCTGTATACAATTATTTCTATATAGGGATAAATCAAAGCCTTGTTTCCATTTGCAAGTGACATCACCCTTCCTTTCAAAAAAAGGAGTCCTACTCCAAAGATATTATTGCTGTTTCTCTGAACGAAGAAACTTTTCCCCTCAAAATTTGAGAGTATAAAAATGGTATACATGTACTAGCTAACACTTCATGTTCTTTTTCAAGTTGGAGATCAGAAAAAAAATTTCATTCCTTACCTGCCCTCAGATTAAAATTCCAAGTAACAAGGGAAAGCAAGTTTGATTTTGACTGAATTTTTATTTGACAATTTTTATTTTTGTGTTTGAATATATATATATGTTTTCACTGATAAAGACATTTCTTTACATTATCTTAGCATTGTTTGAGTGTGTGTTTCTTCTTTTAGAATGCCACGTCGGGTTGGATACAGGGGCCGGGTGGGGTACAGGGGGAGGACAGGGTATCGTCATGTCAACAGGAGAAATCGATACTACAGTTCCTACTACCAAGGGTACTACACATATAACAGATATGGGCTTGGTCGCCGTCGATCCTATCCATGGATAAGAGACCTAGAGGAGATGTCTGCCTCCTCGAGGAGACGACGAGAGAGGATCACAAGAGAAAGGGAGGAAAGTGAGGAGAGACGACCTTCATCTGTAAGCATTGAGTATTGATTGAGCATTGGTGATCAAGTGGAAATCATAGAGAGAAATGATTGTAATAGACTGTGATTTATGATTTATAAATGACTAAGCAAATCATGCAATCATGATCCCCCCCCCCCCCTTAAAAAAAGTTTTTCTTCCTTTTCTTTTATTCTCTCTAATAATTCATTAGTCTCTTCTCTCTCTCTCTTTACTTGAATGTGGTTAAGACTGCATGAAAAGCTTTGTAATTTTTTTTCAATTGAGAAATAGAATTTGGATGTTCAATAAAATTTCAGTATGTTGTTTCAGGAACAGGAAGGGGTTAGGGAGATTTTTAGTTTTATTAGGGCAGTTTTATTTTATTCTGTTTGTAGTCTGACAGGAGGGAGGAGGAAAGAAGAGAGAAAGAAAGAGAAAGAAGAAGGAAAGAAGAAGAAAGACTAGAGAAAGAAAGAAAAGAAGCTGAAGAATTACTGGAGAGAATGAAAGAAAAGGAGAAAAAGGAAAAAGAAGGTAAAGGGTAAAAGAAAAGACTATAGGAATAGATAGTTATAGCTAAGTCAATGCACAAAAAATCCAGTTGTTGATACTTTTGTGATATGTTGCAATTACTTAACAATTGTTACAATGTTCAAAAACTATTTAAAGAGTTGCAGCTATGTGTCAGTTAATTTATTCATTTTGAACATTTTTTTTAAATACCACACTACACCTTTATAATCAATATTACAGATACTGAAACAATTGCTATAATAATTGACTCTATTTTTCATGGTGTTTCAGAGCGAGAAAGGTTGGAAAGGGAGCGAGCTAGTAAGAGACCTCTAAACATTAAGGATATAGACTTTGACATCCAGAACAACTGTAAGGCCCACCACACAGAGAAGTTTGAGCTGACACAGCTTCCAGAGGACAAACGAGAGCTCATTGTCCGCAGAGGGCAGGAATTCAATATCATCCTAAAACTGAACCAGGAATATGATAAAACAAAACATGATCTGGTTCTTCACTTTAAGACAGGTTCGAAAGATCCCATTGATCTTTTGAATTCACTGTATGCATGATTGTAAAGTTGGTGTTTTTTAGCCAAATCAACTTAAAGTACAGTAAATCATTGTGATAATTGACCCCCAAGGACAGTCAAATGTTGTTTTATCTCTACTTTTGTAGTATACGGTTAACATTTGACTGTACTGCACTAATTTGTGTGTTTGCTATAAACATATAGTGCTTTACCAATACTTCCATCTACATCAAAGATTTGAATGAAATATCCTCCCAATATATACATTTATGTAAGGTTTTACATATGCTCCACTGTTATCTACATTTTGTAGGGGCAAACAGCCATTTCACTAATGGAACTGATGTCACCATGGTAGTGGATGAAAGTGGTCGAAAGAGCACAGATCCAAACACCTGGCACACTCGCCTGGCCAGTCAGGATAAGACTTCCGTCACTGTGGGAGTGTGGGCCCCGGCTAACTGTATCATAGGAGAGTGGTCGCTCTTCATCTCAGCTGAGAGCAAAACACGGGGATACAAGGTCCACGAGGATGAGTATGAGTGTCCCGCTGACATCAATATTCTCCTGAATCCTTGGTGTAAAGGTATAATTAATTCACATGGAAAAATTAATTCACATATCAGTAATTAATTTACAGCACCCATAGCAGATTATCTGAGTAGCTTTTTTATTTATCAGATGTGAGTGTTTGAAAAAGTTGATCATCATCTATGGTTAAGAAGAATTTGTCACTTAGTTCTCACCCAACAAGTGCAGAGTGCTTTGAAAATCTGGCACTTACTTGATTTGCCTTTATGAAAATTATAATTTATCCTAAGAGAAAAAAATTAAATAGATTTTTTAGTATAAGTAATGAATAACTTTCTACTAAAATCGAAACAATTTTTTTTCATTGAAAGTGATATTTCTTGAAATTTTGAAGTCCTAGTAGCTTGAGGGTACATTTACTTATTCTTTTTAGATGAAAACTGACAGGGAAGGGGCTTATAAAGGCACCAGTATGAATATTATATAGCAGTCTTGTCTATTTAATTTTCACAGATGACCTTGTATATATGAAGAACACTGACTTGTTAGAAGAATATATACTGAATGACCAGGGTGCAGTTTTCCAAGGCAGTTCTGATATGATTGGGGCAAAAGTCTGGAATTTTGCTCAGGTTTCTCAGTTTCCCTAATACATCTGATAAAAAAGGATTAAGAAATATCTATAAAGTGATTATGAATTTGTTATGAACAGATACTGCTTATACGGTACGCATATTAATGACCTTAATTGCACTCATTTCAGTTTGAAGAGGGAATTTTGGAGGTGTGCTTTGCCCTGCTGAGGAAATCTCATGGTTATACTGTAGGACCTCACATGTCTAACCCAGTAACCATTGCCAGATCTATATCTGCCATTGTACGTTAAAAAAATTATCCTTGAAATTTAAAAAAGAGATTCTTAGTGCAGAAATGAGAGAGAGAGAGAGAGAGAGAGAGAGCAGGATCTTAATATGTGTATAATGAGAATGCTTTGTAAATTAGATAAACTCTAATGATGATGATGGAGTATTGGTTGGTAATTGGTCTGGTGATTACTCAGATGGTAAGAGTCCTACATCGTGGATAAACAGTGCAGACATTCTTCTGCAGTATGCCCGATCAAAAGGTGAAGCCGTCAAATACGGGCAGTGCTGGGTATTCTCCGCAGTGGTAACTACAGGTAACAGATCTGAATTAATCTTTCTCGATATTATAGTCAGAGAGAAAAAACAGTAGATACTGTCTTATCATTTACTCAACAGACAGTTTGGAAAATATGAGAAATATTGTGAAATGCACCATTTTTATGCTTGCAGTATGTCGAGCCATTGGTCTGCCTTGTAAGAGCGTGACCTGCTTTGACTCAGCCCATGACACTGATGGAAGCACAACAATTGATGCCGTGTTCTCAAGAAATAGTGAAGGGATGCTTGAAAAAGATGAAAGAAGATCAAATGATTCGATCTGGTACATTTTGTTTTAATCTTTAAATTGTTTTATAGCTGAAAAATTTGGATTCATGTAAAATGAGTAACTGAATACAAGCCAACTCAATAATCTATATTTGTCAAATGTGATGTTTGGAAACAAAGAGAAAGCTGATGGGTGACTTCAAGTTAAAAACTATTCTTAGTTTCATTATGTGACAAATTTTACAGGAATTTCCATGTGTGGAATGAGGTATGGATGGCTCGACCTGACCTTGAGGATGAGTACAATGGCTGGCAGGTGATTGATGCCACACCACAGGAGTTAAGTAATGGTTAGTATGATTTGTAATTGTTAAACATAAAGATGACTCAACCACAGGAGTTAAGTAATGGTTAGTATGATTTGTAATTGTTAAACATAAAGATGACTCAACCACAGGAGTTAAGTAATGGTTAGTATGTGTTAAAAGTAGAGATGGCTCAACCACAGGAGTTAAGTAATGGTTAGTATGTGTTAAAAGTAGAGATGGCTCACCCACAGGAGTTAAGTGATGGTTAGTATGTGTTAAAAGTAGAGATGACTCAACCACAGGAGTTAAGTAATGGTTAGTATATGTTAAAAGTAGAGATGACTCAACAACAGGAGTTAAGTAATGGTAAGTATATGTTAAAAGTAGAGATGACTCAACCACAGGACTTAAGTAATGGTAAGTATGTGTTCAATGTAGAGATGACTCACCCACAGGAGTTAGGTAATGGTTAGCATGTGTTAAAAGTAGAGATGACTCAACAACAGGAGTTAAGTAATGGTAAGTATATGTTAAAAGTAAAGATGACTCAACCACAGGACTTAAGTAATGGTAAGTATGTGTTCAATGTAGAGATGACTCAACAACAGGAGTTAAGTAATGGTTAGTATGATATGTAATGGTTAAAAGAAGTAGAGATGGATCAGTCACAGGAGTTAAGTTATAGTCAGTGCAATATGTTTGTTGAAAGTAAAGCTTTCTCAACCACTGGAGTTAAGTAATGGTTAGTACTTTAAAGTTAGGCTCTCTCTACTACAGGAGTTAAGTAATGGTACCATATGTTTGTTGAAAGTAAAGCACTCTCAACCACTGTAATTAAGTAATGATTCATTGTTTAAAGCATTGTAAAGGAGTCCAGATGACAGGAGTTGACACAAATAAAATATCTTCATGTTCAAAAATTTCTCAAATGAAGTGCATGTTCATTTTACTGTTTCTAGGAATCTACTGTTGTGGACCAGCTCCAGTGGCGGCCATTAAGACTGGCAACTGTAAGATGATGTACGACCTTCCTTTTGTTTTTGCTGAAGTGAACTCAGATCACATCAGATGGGAGTATGTTAACAAACATACATGGATCAACATGGGTACAAACACATCTGCGTGAGTCTTGAAAAGCATGCACTTTTCTTCGATTTCAACAACTACTACAAAGAGCTTTTATTTTCCATATTCTGATTATTTCTGCATTTTGCAAGCAAAGCTTGTTTTTCCTCCAATTTAAATTTATGGTATTACATGTATGATCCAAATCTTTTTCATCTAAGTTTTTTTTGCTTCTATATGTCAAAAAAGTCTCAAAAATAAATACCAATATAACTATAAAACATTCATGCAGTATTTTATTAATCTAGTGTTCAAATGCTACATTTTTAAATTTGCTGTAACTTTTTGCTCAGGAAGGTGTACCGGTATTATTAAGATCTGCATGTATATTTCTTTTTCTGTACAGGACTGGAACAAAGATCTACTCCAAAAAGCCTGATGGTAAACCTTACACAGAATCACTGACCATTTCTCGGTGGTTAAAAGATGTTCCCCATGACGTGACTTCAGACTACAAGTTCCCAGAAGGTTATTGTCCTAAATCTTATTCCTGTGTAACATTTTTTTCTTGGCTAAGGTGTTACATAGAGCATAGTAAAATGCATTTAAAGTGAAGACACATAAAAACAAATACCTGCCTTAATTATCAAGTGACATATTGTTATCCAGGCTTTTACACTATTGAAACATCAGCTGGATATTTTGGTGGTCCTGAGCAGCTTAGTGTTTTTACGTTTCACTTTTAAAGGCTGTTTATTCTTTTTTTTAGGGTCAAGAGAAGCCCAAAGAGCGGTTGATAATGCTGCCCAGTCTTCTGTGGTACACCGAGGGAAACCAAGTCCCAAAGTGTGTTTTCTTTACCTTTTAATCAGTCTCAATAAAATTTGCCAGATTATTCATTTAATTAAAAGTACAGTTTACATGTACTGTATTAATACTGTGGAATCATTTTAATTCATGGGAGGCTTCTATTTTGGTTTGCTTAAAAAGTACCGGTATTAGTTTGTGGTTTTGCTTAAAATCTATTAGTTTTTGAGGACAAAGTTTTATACCCACAAAACAAGGCAAAATTCATGACCTTTGATCCCCGGCTACTACTAAGTAACAAAATTACACACACAAACAGTGCTTCATCTGCACTTCTAGTATGGTTTTAGGACCAATTTTTTTTCTCACCTACTTGTTGCTTTTCTTGTTTTTCTGAACAGAGATACCTGTATAACTACGTCTGAGATATTTATCTTATTAAACTTACCTTGTACATTTTCTTGCTTTCATTAGGATGTGACAATAGAATTTGTGAAGACTGATGGAATAATGGTAGGACAAGATTATTCCTTGGAGTTTAAAATTACCAACACCAGCAGTCAAAAAAGAGATATCTCCAGGTTACATTTAGAGCTCTACTCCAAATTTTACACAGGAGAAATCAAATCCAAAATCTTCTTCAAACCTCTCGCAGGCTTCACATTGAAGGGAAAAGAAAGTAAATCTTATTCACATTGACAATAACAATGCTTCCTTCTCCATGATTTATTACACAGCATTACTGAAGATTTTTTTTTTTTGTAATTTACAATAGATGCTTTTTCTATTTTTTTTAAAGGCAAAACACTAAAGGAGAATGTACCCTCCAGTGTCTATCTTAACAAAATAGCAGAACAAGCCAATATGGAAGTCATCATCTCCGCCACAGTTACTAGGGGAAATAATAGCACAGAAAACATAGTCAATGTTGACAACTTCAGATTAAGAAGGCCAGACATTGAAATCAAAGTAAGTTGTTCTTGGGTAATAAAGAAAACTTTCACCCGGAGGTACTACTAAAGTCACTATGTCCAATTACTGTAGTCAACAAGAGGGAAGAGATGATAGTTATAAGAGAATCATAATAAACATTTTTACTTGCTCAATAGATTTTTGTTGTCATTTTTTTTTTGTGAAATACTACACATACAGATTAAATGTCTCTCTTTTTCCACTGTAGATACCCAGTAGCTGTAAGAAGGGAGAAGAAATTACAGCTCAGCTCAGCTTTAAGAACTTTTTACCTGTTCCAATGACCAAGTGTGTTTTATATTTAGGTGGAGCAGGATTTGAAAAAATAAAGGAAATTCCACAGAAGTAAGATAAGTCATTAAAAGAGAGTTTACTGTTTTGAAAAAAATTACTCAATAGCAATATTTGTAGAGAATTTCACTGGACTGATTAAATCAAGTTGCTTAAGAAATGGCTCTTTAGAGTTGTGTAAATATAATCTTGTAAATTTAGTTCAGTATTATATCAGAAATTCATTTTATATTTGTATTATGTGTATTACTTGAGAGCAGTATAAACAGGAAGTTGTTCATTATTGTAGAGATGTCCCCGCTCACTCTGAATGGAGCCTCTCTGTTAAGGTCAAAGCCAGGAGAGCTGGTATGGAACAGTTCTCCGCGACTTTTGACAGTCTGGAAGTACCGGACATCTCTGGCAGAGCTGAAGTCCAGGTCAAATAGAACCCAAAAAATGACCCAATCTCTAGGCATGATACAAAGTAACAGAAGTTGTTGCCTATATTGTTACAATATATCTCGGAGTTGGTTATTTGTTAGACCTAAATGTAGGATTCAGTGAACTGTTTCACTTTTATTTAGCAATTCTACAGAAATAATAGCAGCAGTTTTTTAGTTATGAACCTTTAAGGGTTTAATATTCATTGCATGTAGCTTCATGTAAGAAAATATAGTTTATTTTTTTGTCCAACAAAATACAGAGTACCAGTCATGCTACTATGTGCTAGTTTGTGTCTGTGATAAATACTTCATTTAATTTTTACATCATATACTTGCAATAAAGTTTCTTCTTAAATAATCTTGAGCATATTATTTCTTTTGTGATTTTGAATTTCATCATTTTAAGATACTATTGATAAGATAGAGGTTTCTATTGTCTACAGGATAAACATGTGTAAATCTTCAGGACCCCATTCCCCCTTCCTAGTACTACGTCTTTTAATTTTAATGGTGATCAAGTATGAAAATAACACTGCACCTACTTCTCCAGGGACTTAGGACACTCTAAACACTAATGAATACTAAACTTTCGTAGTTAATTTTTATGCCCCACCATGAATATGGCCGGGGCATATAGTGTTTGTCATGTCCATCTTCCGTCCTTCCGTCTGTCCTTCCATCACACTTTGCGTTTAGCTCTGTTCAAAGCTCAGTTTCAAAGAAACTATCCAAGATATTTTTATCAAACTTCATTTGCTGATAGATATTGATGAGAGCTATGCAACTGCATCAACATTTTTTGACCTTGACCTTTCCTTTGACCTTGACCTCACTTTTCTTAAATTAGTGTTTAGCTCAGTTTTAAAGATACTATTCAAGATAGTGTAATCAAACTTCATATGTTGATACATACTGATGTAAGCTATTCAACTGCATCAACATTTTTTGACCTTGACCTTTCCTTTGATCTTGACCTCACTTTTCTTAAATTAGTGTTTAGCTCAGTCTTTAAAGATACCATTCAAGATAGTGTAATCAAACTTCATATGTTGATACATACTGATGTAAGCTATTCAACTGCATCATTTTTTTTCACCTTGACCTTTCCTTTGACCTTGACCTCACTTTTCTTAAATTAGTGTTTAGCTCAGTTTTAAAGATATCATTCAAGATAGTGTAATCAAACTTCATGTGTTGATACATACTGATGTAAGCTATTCAACTGCTTCAACATTTTTTGACCTTGACCTTTCTTTTGACTTGATCTCACTTTTCTTAAATTAGTGTTTAGCTCAGTTTTTATGTCAAGATATTTTTAACAAACTTCATATGCTGATACATACTGATGAGAGCTATTCAACTGCATCAATATTTTTTACCTTGACCTTTCTGTGACCTTGACCTCACTTTTCTTTAATAAGTTATTAGCTCAGTTTTAAAGATACCATTCAATATAGTTTTATCAAACTTCACATGCTGATATATACTGATGAGAGCTATTCAACTGCATCAACATTTTTTGACCTTGACCTTTCTTTTCACCTTGACCTCACTTTTCTTAAATTAGTGTAAAACTTCATATGCTGATACATACTGATGAGAGCTATTCAACTGCATCAATATTTTTTTACCTTGACCTTTCCTTTGACCTTGACCTCACTTTTCTTAAATTAATGTTAAGCTCAGTTTTAAAAAAACATTCATAATATTTTTATCAAACTTCATATGCTAATACATATGATGTATCCTTTTCAACTGCATCAAGAATTTTTGACCTTGACCTTTCCTTTGACCTTGACCTCATTTTCTTAAATTAGTGTCAAACTTCATATGCTGATACATACTGATGTAAGCTATTCAACTGCATCAATATTTTTTCACCTTGACCTTTCCTTTGACCTTGACGTCACTTTTCTCACTTTGTGTTAAAATGTTGCATTACTAATATACCCTTGGTGGGGCATTCATGTCCTATGGACATATTTCTATTTTGACATGGGGAAGCTGCCATTTACCATCAGGAGAAATTTTCTTAGGCAACATAGTACATGTGTATTGATGAACACAAATC
This sequence comes from Saccostrea echinata, assembly GCF_033153115.1. Lineage (NCBI taxonomy): Eukaryota > Metazoa > Mollusca > Bivalvia > Ostreida > Ostreidae > Saccostrea > Saccostrea echinata. Next base: position 20,401,658 of record NW_026889779.1, read on the forward strand.
ACCTTTGCTTATTTAAATGGAGAAACAGAGTTGCAAATAAAGTGATTTCTTTTTTATGTCTCAAAGTGTTAATATTCATGATAACTTCCATACAATGGTCTTTGTATAATGGTCCAAGTAAGAACCTTTGCTCTTATCAAACGTGGACCATTTGCCATGAAGCACGTCAGTATTTCCATGTGTCTTGGTTATGAATTCCTTTTGTTAAATCTATAGGAGAAAGCAGCAAGATGTGTCTGTGAAACACTGATGCCCCTGTATGGCAGCTTATGGCAAAGGTTAAAGTTTCTCAAATGTAAGTCAAACTCCTAGGTCAAGGTCAAGAGATCAAAAATGTTGATATATAAAGAAAGGACTTGTGTCAATGGATATACTTGGTAAATATGAAAGCCCAAGCACCAACTATTCAAAAGTTATGGACAAGGTTAATGTTTTCTAAAAGTGTATCAAACTCCAAGGTCAAAGGGTCAAAATTAATAGTATGCAGGGGGGAAGACCTTGTCATAAGAAATGCACATGCAGAATATAAAAGCCCTAGCACCAACTGTCTCAAAGTTATAGCCAAGGTTAAAGTTTTTCAAAAGTAGGTCAAGCTCCAACTTAAAAAATGTTGGTATCCAAAGGAAGGTCTTGTCACAAGGAATTTACCTGTGAAATTTGAAAGCCCTAGTACTAACTGTTCAAAAGTTATGGTCAAGGTTAAAGTTTTTTTTTAAAAGTGGGTCAAACTCTTAGGTCAGGGCTAAAGGGTCAAAGATATTTACACTTATGGAAAGGTCTTGTCACGATGAACACTCATGTGAAATATGAAAGCCCTAGCACAAACTGTTCAAAAGTTATGGCCAAGGTTAAAGTTTGGTGAATTTTTGCAAAAGTGGGTCAAACACCAAGGTCAAGAGGTCAAATTTGTTGATACCCAAAGGAAGGTCTTGTCACAAGGAATACACCTGTGAAATATGAAAGCCATAGCTCCAACAATCAAAAGTTATGGGCAATGTTAAAGTTTTTGCGGACAAACAGACAGACGGACGAACAGGGCAAAAACTATATACCCCCGAAATCTTCGATTACGGGGGCATCAAAATAGGACAGTGTTGGATAAATCTGGCATGCATATGGGTGCAGTAGCGTAACTTGCGTTTAATAAGCTACCGATTTATACGCCAACCGATCTCCGTCTATGGAAAGTCAAGCTACGTATAATTTGGAGAAAAAAAGAGACGTCTACCCAAGATTTATTTTCTAACATACTTTAAAAATCTGTTCCTCTCATTGCACAATATTAATTTATACAATATAATTAATATATACCTTGAAAACTGATTCTTTTAATTGCTCCATATTATGCAATATGATTATACCTTGGAAACTGGTTCTTTTAATTGCTCAGTATTATGCAATATGATTAGGATATATGAAACGAAATTGTAATGCACACACAAGTGTACTTAAAAGTTTTGGAAAGGCGTGCATACAGTAGATACAGGAAGATACAAAGATCAGAAACAGTAGCCCCCACCCCCTTTTTTTATTCCCAATGTAGAGTGCGTGATATTCTGCATTACAAGCATTAGCCTTGAGTTTGAATACCATTGTTATAGAACTAAAGAGTTTAAAGAGAAACTAGGGAAACAAGAAATCAAATCCCGAGTTCACAATATGTAGGGCGTCTGTTAGCAAGCATTTAGGCATGCACATTGTGCACATGAAAAGCTCAATCGAGCTTACGGTACATGCATTGATTTCTTTGATACGTCGATGAACGAATTTAGGTGAAGCGTAGCGAGTATTCATAAAGGCGTCTCCAAAGATACAGCAAACAAAAATTAAATCATATAAAACAACAAATTTAAAAGGCACCATCAAAGACAGTCAAGTAAGTGACTTTCTCTCTCTCTTCATTCTCTCTCTCTCACCTCTCTCTCTGTGATATACCTGCTTATTATAATGAATAAATCGGCTTGTATGTTTGTGTTTGTGTGTGAATTTTTCTGCTCTCTTTCTCTCACTCCTCTCCTTCTCTCTCTCTCTGATATGCCTGTTTATTATGATAAGTCGTTAGCTGTTTATTGTCGAGACTTGTTCCCTTTAAATTGTTGTGATCCAATATAGTTATATTTTTACACAGATAAAAAAATCATTACCACTTTAAATAAATTGAACAAAAGAAAATGATAAAAACTGTTACAGGAATTTGACACAGGGAAAACATTCCAACAGTTTAATCGAAATGAAAATACACGATTTATTGAAAATATTTTAGAATTTGGTCTTATTTGCTTAGATTAAAAATGACCTTAGAAAAGTTGTAACTTGTATACATGGAGAGAGAGAGAGCGAGAGAGAGATCTATATTGCCTTTCAGTTCCCATTTTCTTCCTGCTTCCCCGACATGAAACGTTTTCAAAATACTTACAGGATGTATACAAGACTTTATCGGAGTGGAATTTTCACCCCATTGCCCACCGAAAGCACTCATGAATGCGAGGAACCGACAGTTTCGCGGAATATTGCCACATACGGGCCACCACGGATAAAGGAACAACCATGGGTCCGGGATGAGCGCCTTGCGAAACCTTTGACCCCATCAACAATAGACGCGACAAAAAATGGTATGAATGTGTCATTGCTTCTTTTTTTATATAGAAAAAAAAATCTAGTATATTGTTTTATGCGATTTTTTCTCAGTATCTTTTAACCGGTGTTACGATTGGGTCATACAGCTTGCCGTTGACATATAGCTGCAATAATGTAGCCCTCTCCGATTTTTTTTTAATCTGATATTTTCAGGAAAGGCAGAACCAAGAAAGCAATCTATTCAAATCTTTAAAAACATCTCGAATTGCATCTCCAAAAAAAAAAAAAATGGGAAAGGGCTACATTATTGCAGCTAGTTGACGTATATCTCTGACTGATTTCACATTTTCACCTTTGTTTCGTAGTTATTCCATCACTGGATACAGGGCTTTTGGGGCTTGTTCAATTTCTTTTCTTCTTTTTTTTTTTTTTTTTTTTTTAAATAAATCACTACTATTTTGTGATAGCAGTTGATGAGAAAGAGGAAAAGGCAACGAAAGAGGAGCTTTCCAAGGAAATACATGTAGTGTCGGTCGATTTAAACATTGAAGACAACGCCAAGAAACACAGAACAGACCTGTACGCTCTTACAAAATCTCGTACGGATCAAGACGGAAACACTCTACCCCCGGAGCTGGTTATCAGGCGTGGTCAAAATTTTGGAATCAAAATCAACTTCAATCGACCCTTCTCACGAGACAATCACCCCCTACAATTAGTGATGTTAACAGGTAAAATACAGTCATTTAACAGTATCTTTATTAGTTTTGCAAGTATCAAGCTGAAAAAGAGATAATAGGTCCAGCGCTTGCCAGGGGCAAATTGCTCTAATGAATCATTTGATTGCAAATGCAAAATTGGTATTTTAATATCGTTCATATATTGTTAACCATAATGCAATTTAATAATTTTTCTTAAATCATACAATGAATATAATACATAAAATTTCATTGTAGAGTGAATATAATTAGAGGGGGGACTGTATTTACTAGTAGTAGAATTCCAACTGCAACTTTATATACAGAAATGTATGCATTCTTCTTAACGCACAAAGAAACAGAGAAATAAATGTTTGTTAGTTTTTTTTTAAAGTAAATTCTTGATTTTCATGGGTCTTTTTGAATGACTACTAAAATCTAAATTTCACAAATATTTTTATTTCATAGGTTTTTGTAGTGATTTATTAGCAAAAACTTTCAGCAGTACGAAAACTGTTGACTACCCTTGAGATAGGATCATAATTTAAACAAACTAAAACAAATTACATGGGGGGGGGGGGGAATTCAAACTCGTAATAATAAAAAAAATATTAGTAGACTAGTTATTGGTAATAAATAGTAGCAATTAGTATTGATATATATATAAATAATTAGTTATAAGTAAGTAATTAATAAAAAGCCCAGGTATTATAAAAATATTTTTCAGTGATATATTTCTAGGTTTAACTTCGAACGCCACTACACCCGTCCACGAGCTGACTTTGCATTATGTACGTAATTAAGAAAGCAGAAGTTTAACTTGCAAATACATGACTTAAATGATGATACTTGTACGATCGGTATGACGTATATAGCATATACAAGTATTATTTAGAGTACGAGTTTCTTATTGTATGAGAGATACAGGGCGGGGCTTAAGGCGAGAGCGCTAGCTCGAGCCGCGCCCCGCCCTGTATCTCTCATACAATAAGAAACGAGTATTCTAAATGACTTGTGACATGACAGTTCGGTTATTTTTAGATTTTGAAGATTCTGTATCTGTGTGATTTTACAGCAAATCAGATTTTGTAATGATAACTAATTTGAATAAAGTATAAAAAGTTAAAGGTTAAGTTGACGAAGTGACCAATCAATAAACAATGCATTTTGCGCTAGCGCGAATTGTGCTTATGAGAATCATTTAGACGGTGATGCAATGGAAGGTCAGACGGATATGGATGTAATGGATATCGATATTCTTGCTGCGTGGGACAATGATATAGACGATATTACACTATCTCAGATATGCGAAACTGTAGAGAATGAAAATTTAACATTTGAAGGAATATGTGATTTATCGCTGAATCTGAAAGAAGAAAATGCAATTGCGAATGATTATGGCGCTTTTGATGTAACGTTAGGTATGGACACTAACCCTATCGTCAAATCCGAGATACAGGATGAAGAAAAATCTACGCGCTGTAGGACGCCGGTGACAGACGAAGAGCTAAACAAACTCGTGTCCGACCAGGAGAATGCGAACACAAAAAGAAATACGAAATGGGCAATGAATGTATTCGAGAAATGGCGAGAGAACAGGGATGAAAACATTCCTGAACTTCACGTTATGGACTCCAAAGAAATGGGTTACTGGCTTGAAAGGTTCGTGGTAGAAATGAGAAAAAAGGACGGGACGGAGTACCCACCGAAATCAATTTATCTGATATTATGTGGACTGTTAAGGCACCTACGAGACAAAGGAATATATGACAAAAATTTTTTGGATGAGAAAAATACAGAATTCGCTGGATTTCGGAAGATTGCTGATGCACAAATGAGAAATCTCATTGATAAAGGACTTGGCTGTGACATAAAACGTGCAGACCCGATACTTCCGGAACAGAGAAACTGGGGGAGAAGGGAGTCTTTGGACAAGAGAACGGAGAACAATTGCAGTTGACAATGTTTTTTTTATGCTAGCAAATTATTTGGGCTCAGAGGATGTGACGAGCACCATAGTTTGACAGCTGAACAATTTTTCATCGGCGCTGACGAGTATGGAAAATATAGTAAGTTCGTGGGACGATCTTCCAAGACTTATAAAGGAGGATTAGCCCAGTTGAATGTTCAGAACAAAAACATCAAACACTACTCTGATCCAGGTATGTTAAAATCTCTCTATCTATCTCTCTCTCTCCATTTATGGCCGTTTTGTTCAATACATTTCCAATTTGAAATAACAGCGAAAAATTGTGTCCTAATTTGGTGCTAGAACTATGTGTTATGTTTGTTTATCAACTGTAAACCCCCCTTCTCTCTCTCTATTGTTGGTTGAATTTGTGTTTCAAATGAAAACTAGTTTTTGTTTACTTATATAGGAGAAAGATGCATAATCGATTTCTTCGATGCGTATCTAAAGGCAATTGGAGGGGGGTCGTTCTATCGGCGCCCACTGCCACCACTGGGAGATGTAAAAATTCGTTATTCTCACCAAAACGTCGGCATAAACAAACTTAAAAATTTCATGAAGGTGATAGCAGAAAAAGGTGACTTGTTTGGAAATTTCACAAATCATAGCGGAAAATGCACATGTGCAACTCAAATGTACATTGCGGGAGTCCCTGAGCAAGAAATTATGAAAAGGACCGGACATCTATCCGTTGCAGTGCGAAAGTACAAAGATTGCAGCTCAGGAATGCTAAAAAAAAAGTGTCACAAGTTCTAGATCCGCCACGTAAATCTGAGAAGAGGCCATTGGAACCCGAAAATGATGACCCGCCTTTCAAGCACTTCCATGGTGATTTACAGTTAGGTGTCGACAAACCCCTGTGCAATGAAACCAGGAACGAATCCGCAATGCGTGGACCATTCAAGGAGTTAAGTTCTATGCCGGCATTGTTTAATATGTGCAATTTTACTTTTTCTATGAAGTGATATTTGTCAACAGTATAAAGAAAATGTTTACTGTTTTTCTCTGTTTCTATTTGAGTTTTTATTTTGTAACGAGATAAAAATCTAGTCATTTTGTTTGTTAATTTCTAAAAATAAATTTGATTTACCCTGATACCCTGAGTGTTCTCTATTTTAGTTATTGTACAGTTGGGGTCATTTGCATAAGGACCGCCCACTAAAAACTGTTCTGTAATTTAGTTATTGTACAGTGAACTTCGAAGGAAAACATTACCGGTCATGTCACAACATATATATACATATGACATCCATGTATATTATTATGCCTCCCAGCATGCTCTGAGTACGATCAAGGCAAGCTACCGACAAATAAGTTCTTCCTGGGCTTTTATCAATCTCTTTTAGAGTCAACATTTTGCAAATTCCATGGTGGTTGTAAAGACCTCGTTTGCAAATATATGTACAACCTATCTTTGGGTCATATTTTGACTGATATCTTTCACACCAATTCTTTGGCCATTGTTTTTATACTAATCTGGACTACGGACTACTCCCGTAACCTGATTAAAACAGAGTACCCACAATGGGTGTGATTGGTCGACAGGGGGTGATTACTCCTCCTAGGCACCTAATCGCACCTCTGGTGTTTCCAGGTGTCCGTATTTTTGGCCCTCTTCACAACTGTATTGTTTAAAAGATTATCTTTACGTTTTCAATGCCAGTAAGTATTATGTACAATTATGTAAGGAGACATTTTTTAAAAGATTTTTTTTTCCTTAGGCAGAACTTTGAAACCCTTTTATGGACCCGCCTATCCGCTGGGGTCATGATTTCAACAAATATGAATTTTCACTTCAAAGAGAAACTTGCAAATAAATTTGACTAACTGCAATCTGGCTGCTGCGCGGAAATGTTTACATTTGAACACACTGTAGCCCAAAGGACAAGGCCAGCCCTCATCATTATTAACTATATTTACGTCACAAGTAACTAGTTTGTGACTAGATTTGTCGAATTAGTTGAGTAATTTGCCATCCAAACTTCAATCACATTACTCACAACAGCCTATTTAGCACAGGCGAGCTTAATTATCTAGAATATATACTTTAGACCATTAATTGATATTCTTTGGTATGTCACTAATCCTCACATGTATTTCTCTAGGAAAATTTCCAAAGCCTTCAGATATTACATTAGTGCAGCTCGAACCTCTGAAATCAGCAAAAACTGAACATGGCTGGAAGTGTCACATAAAGGATATCAAGGAATCCTCCGTCTTCTTGGACATTACGCCGTCCAGTGCTTGTGTCATTGGCGAGTGGTCACTCAGCATCATGACGTCACCATCCGATAAATCGTCAGACAAAGCATTTTGTTATGAAGTTCCGGAAGATATAAATATTCTGCTAAATCCTTGGTGTAAAGGTAAGGATTTGTAGTACAGTTGCTCGTTAGAAAAATCTCGATATCAGTTCTGGTACGTGATGCATATTGTGTATTAAATTCACAGGTACTTAAGGGCTCCAAACATTCCCGGGGACATTCGAACTTTTTTTCATTTTAAAATAAGAAATTCTTTGAGAAAAAGTCCCCAAAACAATCGTATTATATAAAATATACACCAATAGTAAATAAAGAGAAGTATGTAACTCCTTTTGTTTATACAGTAGTTGCACCCCTTCTGTCCTCTCTTCCATGGCTTATAATCTATAACAAGGATGTGCTAAGCTTTTGTCCCTGACTTTGCTCACAAACAAACACACACACACACACACAGATGATCTCGTAACTTGTAACGGCACCCACAGTACCTGTGTCAAAAGTGAAGGAGAAATATGAATAAAAAGAACTTAAAATTCTTAGATGATCCAGTGTATCTTTCTGATGAGAAACTTTTGGATGAGTATATTCTGAACGATAAAGGAGTCGTGTACGCTGGCAACTATCGGCAGATTGGAGGGAGGACATGGAATTTTGGCCAGGTTTGTAACTCTTCTTTTTTCTTCGCATATTACATTTATGAAATCTAAAGGTTAAAAAGATTTTAATATGTCCCCCTTTTATTTTGAAGTTTGAGGAGGGTATACTGGAAATTTGCTTCCATCTTCTACGGAGAGCTCATGGAAACACAGTGAACGCAAAAGGGATGTCGGATCCGATTCAGATTTCACGCACCATCAGTAAAATCGTAAATATGATCACAAACAACTATCAGCAAAACCGTAAATATAATCACGCACCATGAGTAAAATCCTTAATATAATCACAAATCACTATTAGCAAAACATGGCAAATATAATTGCACATCAGTAAAATCGTTAATAAAATCACAAACCACTATCTACAAAATCATAAATATAATCATGCACATTCAGTAAAACCGTAAATATATCACGCACAGTCGGTAAAATCGTTAATAAAATCACAAACCACTATCTACAAAATCATAAATATAATCATGCACATTCAGTAAAATCGTAAATATATCACGCACAGTCAGTAAAATCGTTAATAAAATCACAAACCACTATCTACAAAATCATAAATATAATCATGCACCATCAGTAAAATCATAAATATAATCATGCACCATCAGTAAAATCGTAAATATAATCACAAATCAATATCAGCAAAATCATAAATATAATCAAACACAGTCAGTAAAATGATCGTAAGTACACTCGGTCTAAATTTTATGAAAATGTCCTATCCCTTCAGGTTAACTGCCAAGATGATGACGGAGTGCTTGTTGGAAACTGGAGTGGAGACTACAGCGACGGTCGGAAACCGACTCACTGGTCCGGAAGTCCAAAAATACTGCGTCAATATGAGAAAAATGACGGAGATCCTGTTTGTTTTGGTCAATGTTGGGTATTCTCGGGGCTCGTGACTACAGGTACAATGTAATCAAGGGGAAAGATATCCCATACATTGTCTAGAATTTCCTCGTTGACCGAATTCAAATGTAAAACAGATTGCAAATCATATTCCTAAGGCCTTACCTTTCACAACGGATTACAAATAATATTTAAGTAAATATTTTAAAAAAAACTTTTCCAGAATATTTCCTCGTAAAGTATTTGTGATAGAAGTTAGTTTAATTGTTGTTAATGTATCTAGTTTGTAGAGCGCTAGGCATGCCCGCAAGAAGTGTGACAAACTTCAGTTCTGCTCACGACACAGATTGCAGTCTTACCATAGATACCGTCATGCGTAAAAACGAAAACGGTGATATGGAAAAAGTTCCAGAGCTCTCCAACGATTCAGTCTGGTGTGTCCCATTTTCCCCCTTTTTTAGGTCACCTGAGTCACTCATGTGACCTATTGCTATCTGTTTTCTTCAGTCGTCGTCCGTCGGTCGTAAACTTTTGAACACTTTTCTTCTCTGGAACCACTAGACCAATTTCAACCAATTTTGGTATATAGCATCTATGGGTGAAGGCGAACAATAAGTGTGAAATTCATGGCCCCTGCCCCCCCCCCCCATCGGAGCTTGAGGGGTGGGGCTAAAGCCATAAAAATTAATGCAATCTATGAAAATCTTCTTCTTTACTCCTGGACATCAAGCAGTCAAACTGTTGGCATGATTGTAAAAAGCATTGAGCCCTTTACCAAAATCTAATGATTATACAGTGAAAGTGCATTAATTCTTTGAAAATCTTCTCTGCTCCTGGGTATAAAGGAAACAAACTAAAAGCATAGTTTTGATGAGGAAGGGTGTCTTTTCCAAAATTGTGAATTTCATGGCCCTTGGGTCAGGGGTTCTGGTTTTAGGGCGGGGCTCTAATCTTTATATAGTGAAAATGCATTAATTCTTTGAAAATCATCTCCTCTGCTCCTGGGTATTAAGCCAATGAATAAAGTACATTGTTATGATGAGGAGGATGTCTCTTCCGAAATTGTGAATTTCATGGCCACTGGATCAGGGGTTCTTGTGTTAGGGTGGGGCTCAAATAATTATATAGTGAAAATGCATTAATTCTTTGAAAATCTTCTCCTCTGTTCCCGGGTATTAAGCTGATGAATTAAGTACATAGTTATGATGAGGAAGGGTGTCTCTTCCAAAATTGTGAAAGATGTGGCCCCAGGGTCAGGGGTCTTGGGGGGCTATTTAATACATTCTGAAAATAAATTAATGCTTTGAAAATCTTCTCCTTGCTCCTTGGTATTAAGCAAACAAACTAAATGCATAGTTATAATGAGGAAGGGTGCCTATTCCAAAATTGTGAATTTCATGGCCCATGGGTTTTGGTACTTGGACGGGGCTCTATTGAGTATATAACAAAAATGCATTAATTAATACTTTGAAAATCTTCTCCTCTGCCCTGAGTAATAAGCAAACAGACTAAATGCAATAATATAAATGTAAATTTTTAAATATAAATATAAGTAAGTGTGTTCTTTCTCTGTTCCTGTGTATCAGAGTACAAAATTGTAATAAGTGAATAAGAGTTACTCCCCTTTGCTAAATTGTGTTAAATCAAGAAATCCTTGTATTTAATTTAATTAGCAGGATATTTGATTGAGAATACAGAATATGGAAACAAAATTATAATGAATGTTTGCTTTAAACAAGCAAAGCAAGCTCAAGTTAGGATTTTTGCTTGGAAAGCAATATAAAAGATTGAAATAATGATTATTTATGTAGCAAAGGGCCGGTTGTATTTAACATGCATATACTGTTTAGTCTTGTTTGACTGCTGATGAATTATTGTCAGGAAAATTCACGGAGATCAGAGTTTAGTTGGCAAGAGTCTGAATAGAGTTGTATTAAACTTTATCGAAGTGAACAAGTAATCAGAGAGACAGGGTGACCAGGGGACATGTAGTTAGTGAACACTGGAAAATAGCCATATTGTATAGCTAAGTCTCTCTTTGTGTTCTTAATTGTGGCAATAGTCAAGTAACAAACACATATTTGTTTGTATATTGAATGTCTTACACACTAGGAAAGTGTCCATTGTATTTGTATATTTTGCATTCATTATCATTCCTGTAAGACTTGGGAAAACCAAGTACGATCCCAAGAAGATCAAGGTATTTTGACCAAATTTTTGAAATTCTTGGGCAAAATAACTTCATCTGTCAGTTAATTTTGTTTTAAACTTCTATGGATCCTTTACAGCGTTGTATTACCGGTATACTCAGGTGCCCCCTTGGGCCTCATGTTATGAAAAAGAACATCTCCTTAGCATAGAAAATTTGTTTTTGTTTAGAACAATCTTAGGTTATGATAGTTTTTAATTGCTTTCATGACCACTGTTGTTTTCCTCGAAGGTATGAAAGATTTTATAGATTTTTTTCAAGATAATTTTGAATTATACATGTAATTGCATAGTATGTCTTCTAAGTTATATAGGTGAGACGGGGGACACTGCAAAGCTCCAATGTTAAATTAATGTTTTTGTTGCATATGACAAGAACTTCTAATTTTCTTGTATAAACCCATAACAATTCTTTATATTAGGAATTTTCATGTCTGGAATGAAGTATGGATGACTCGCAAAGATATTGGAAGTGGCTACGATGGATGGCAAGCAATAGATGCTACACCTCAGGAACTAAGTGGAAGTCAGTCACTAAATGATACCAAAACGTTTATACATTTAAAATAAATCTATACCTAATTAAGTACATTTGTTTAACTTTGTTATTTTTATGTTTTTAAACCGACTTCAAATTTTTGAAATAAAATATTTACAGTTACTTGATTTCAAATGAATTGTAGGAATTATAAAATGAATTAAGTAATATCTTAAAATAAATTTGGGTTTATATTTGGTTTGAGCTGTTGTAAGTATTTTTGTCACATGTGTCTGAAACTTGCATTATTATTAGATGCAGTTTCTATTCCATTAACATTCATTTGTGATTTAAAGTACATATATACATGTATGACAGATGTGCACCAATGTGGCCCAGCATCAATCGCAGCCATTAAGAAAGGCGACTGTTCACTGAACTATGACACAGGCTTCGTTTTTGCCGAGGTCAATGCCGACAAAATGATATGGCAAATACTGGAAGAAGACAAATGGAAGTTGCTGTATTCTGATACAAATGAGTAGGTACATTTATTACAATAATTTTTCTCACTTCACAACATTGAATAATATGCACGTTAAAATAGTTTACATGTTGGAGTTTTTCAGTGTTGGGAAATGCATCAGCACAAAAGTTGCCGATGGCAAACCATTTTCTGCGACTCAAGGAGTAGGCGCTGACAAATCCAGAGAGGACATTACAGATCATTACAAATACAAAGAAGGTTAGTAGTGGTTGTTGATTACCGACACTTCATCATTAAATCTATTGATATATATCAACATGACCGCGTACGAAATACACGTATAAATACACGTATAAATACACGTATAAATACTTATTTACTGTAAAGGTACACTAGAAGAAAGAAGGATAGTTACTCGTGCCACTGCAATGTCCAAGGCCGACCAAAAGATGGATAAGGTCACAAACTACCATCTGTTTGAAAGTTTTATTCTATTAATCATCATTAATACCAATTACTTTGAATATCTGGAAATTGTTATTATTATATATTGAGAGAATGATAGTTTTTAAAACAAATAAAAGTCTGGTTACCAGTGGAAAACTAATCCATTATTCCAGCCAAAAAGTTAATATTGTGTTGGATTTTGGCACTGTTATTGGCATAGATATATTGTGATAGGTTCATAAAAATAGCGTTTATAATGCAATGTGTATTATGCATTTTTAATGATGATTAAAAGTAATACTTACAACATTCAAATTTTAGGATATAAAACTGAGCCTTATGGATGAGGATGGGATAATGGTTGGGGAGAATTTTACGGTAAGAGTCAAATTAAAGAAATTCTGTGAGGAAGTGAGGACCATTGATAACCTAACAATAGACGTCTTCACAAAGCGCTACACCGGCGAAATCGTCTCTAAGGTGACCAGCCATAGCTTCAAGGACATTGTCCTTGCTGGAAAGTCAAAAGAAAGTAAGCAGAACGTTATCTAAATTAATGTAGTGTAGACTGTAGAAGTGATTGTTTGAAACAAATGAAGCTCCCAGGTCCTTTTTGATTAAAAGAAAAGTTTTGGCATTTAATGAACATCTTCAATTGTTAACTGAAATTAATATATATATATCAGTACATGTGCTATATACAGTAATATAATAAGCACAATATAATTCAATTTTAGTTGTAACAAGTCATTTGATTTTATAAAAGATTTCGTTTATATCGTATATCATAAGTTGCCTACGTCACAATGAGTTACGTCAAAAACGTATTACTCTGCTTGACGTTACTTTTAAAATATGTTCAATTCGAAGCCATTTTTGGAGGAAAAATTGTCTTATTGTCTACAATGAAATTAAATTATAAGGATGAAGCTTATTTTAACCCATGTTATAGAATATAACATAACTTGGGATAGTTTACGCTTTTTTATAAACCGCTTTGCGGTTTATAACGTGTAAACTGCCCCAAGTTATGTTATATCGTATAACATAGGTTAAATAAGCTTCATTCCTTAAGTATCTTCATATTGCTAGTATGCACTATAGAGAGAATGAATGGAGAAGAAATAATCATTGGGCATATTGCGTCCTTTCTGTTTTAGAACATACTATCAACCATGAAGTTAAAGGAAAAACTTACATACCTTACCTAATTGAGCAGTGTGCCATGGAAATCCGTGTCAGCGCTCTTGTTAAAGAAACCGGCGCAATGTACATGAAGACCGATGACTTCCGCTTGAGAAGACCCGACTTGTTACTTGATGTAATTCACTATTCTTTTCTCAAGTTTCTCAAGTTATTATCAAAATTTATCATTTACCATGGAGTACTCTAATACTCAGGACAGTATAATGCAGAATTCCCTCAGTGTCGATCTTTAATTTCCGTTAAAAGTGGATCGTAGCTATGTGTTAACTTCTATTGTGAGCGATTAAATGTCATGCTTTATCTGTTTCTAAATCAATGATTTATTTTCAATAATTGATATTTCTAACATAGGACTTTTAGAACCTTCAGTTAGGGCAGAGTAAAAAAAGGGAGATAGGATAGAAAGTAGGGAGGGAGACTAAATAAGAGAGGGTGGGGCATAGGATGATGCTTGGGGGGAGGTAGGATAAAGACTGGGAGAACGACTAAAGAAGAGAGGATGAGGAGTAGTATAAGGCCGGGGGGATTGAGATAGGGTAGAAAATTGAGAGGGAGACTAAAGAAGAGAGGGCGAGGAGTATGATGAGGCCGGGGGGATCAGATGGTGAGAAAGAGAGGGAAAGAAGGTTTTGGTTTAAGGGAGAAGAGTACCCATGTCAAACCCAACTTTTGTGATAAACGAAATATTCTGGAGTGTTATTTTCTTTTCATCACACTATTATTAATTTTTTTAAAGATATTTTAGCTAACCTGAAACGTCTCCTTATTGACAGGTTCCATCATTAGTATTTAAGGGAATACCGTTTGGTGTAACGGTATCTTTCAAGAACTCACTTCCATATCAACTGACAGAATGTAAACTGGACCTGGACGGAGTGGTAGAAGATGAAGAGATGGAAATGCCGTAAGTGTTTGTGTAAAGAGGTGGAAATACCGTAAGCGTTTGTGTAGAGCGGTGGAGATATAGCGTACAGGTGTTTGTGTAAAGAGGTGGAGAGCCTAGGGTAGGTGTGATGTGTTCCTATTTCGCCTTAGCTGTGAAATATAGGTAAGAAAAAGTAAAAAAGTACTAAGGCGAACTGGGAATTTCTTAATAATACTATTGTAAAAACAAACCTTGAAAATTGATGAGGTGTTTTTATAATTAGTTAATTACACAGTTTTTGGTATTTAAAATTGTACATGTTGTACATTTGAAAATAAAAAGGTATATTCGACTTAAAATGGGAATTAATTTATGCATACAGTGAATGAAATTATATTATTTTTTATACATAATAATTACTATTTTATAAAAAGTAATGATATCTATTAATGTTCTCTTTAACAATGTGCTCCTTGATTTTTATCACTATTAATAAGCATATTATTAAAAATAAATAAATATTAAATGATAATAAATACATATATAAAATAAAACTTTATTATCTTTTTGTCAAATCTACCTCCACAAGAGTTTCATAAAATTACTGATACCTTAATTTAAGATTCATAATAATCCTGCTACACAAACAACAATATTTCCAGACTTAATTAGATGTGTATACAAGTTCCCATTTCGCCTTAATTTACCTCAGAGCTTACTAAGGCGAAATGGGAATACCAAATTTTACAGTTAAGGCGAAATGGGAACAAACCGTAGGTGTTTGTTAAAAGGTGAAAATATCGTACGTTTTTGTGTAAAGAGGTGGAGATAGCACAAGTGTTTGTGTAAAGAGGTGGAGATAGCACAAGTGTTTGTGTAAAGAGGTGGAGATAGCGTAGGTGTTTGTGTAAATACCATAAGTCTTTATGTAAAGAGGTGGAAATACTGTATGTGTTTGTGAAAAGAAGTGCACTTGAAAATACTGTTAGTGTTTGTCAAGAGGTGGAAATACCGTTAGTGTTTGTGGAAATACCATGGATGTTTGTGAATTAAGCAACAGTTTTCATTACATTATTTTATCTGATTATAGATACATGTAAATGTGATAATCTTCTTTTTTTACAATGATAAATTAATTGATTAAAAGTCCAGTTGCAAAACACACCATAAGTCTGTTTCTTCAGCCAAACTGTTGTAAATCAAAAATATTGGCCGCCAGAAAGTGTAAAGTGGACCATTATACGCTGTAGCTTAAGTTAAAAGCCTTTGAAAATTACACGGATTTCTTAAACTGCCTTTATATGTCTTAAATACGCCTTAAGTACGCCACGACAATTTCCATGCAAAAGTATGCGATCCTGTACTTAACATAAATTAATCCCACGCGGGAAAAAGTACGTCTTCTGTACATGTATATAAAAAGTATTTATCTAAATAAACTAGATGAAATCCCGCGCAAGCGCGGGGAATTGAATTTATACCACTACCAACAGAAAATATATTGTAATTTCTACTGACAGCCTACAGGTTTATTGCAGGAAGAAATACTTTGTTCAAAATCCTTGCATGAAGTAGATGTACGTCTCCATCCCCACCCCCTCCTTTTGTAAAAAAAAAAAAAAATGCGATTTCATTAATTGACGTTTGTTGTGAAACCCGTTATACTATTTTATGGATATTGTACTTCAGATGCTCTTATTTCATTTCCGTCAAGGATAAAAGCAGCTGATAAATTGATTTGGAGGGGGGGGGGATTCACAGGTATTTGGGTCTTGGTTTATAAATATGTATGTACCTTATTGATATATAAAAAAAATGTACTTTACTTTTTTTACATACCAATAAGGTACATACATATTTATAAACCAATACCCAAGTACCTGTGTAAAAATTAGCTTTTAACGCCCTATGAATAGGCCGAGTATTTGATACCAAAGACTGTATTCAGAAAAAATTGAAATGTTTTGATTAAAGCACAAAATTTTACAGCTTTAATTTTATTTCAACAATACCTTATTTATTAATTTTCTCTTTTCATGTAAGCAAGTTTATTACGAAGTACAATTTGTACTTCGGGTTCGTTGCCACGATGCTCTCAGTAAGGAACATGTACAACTTTCACCGATAAATTTATTAGGAAAACCTACTACATATATGTAATAGTCTTTCGATATATAAATATATTCACAACTTCTAGCGTTATCAATGATGTACCATTGTTTCAATGACCATTCACACAAAAGCTTTTTTTATGTTCTTGCAGCTATAATCGCCTCGTTCATCGGGCTCGATGCTATATGATGTTCTAGAAGCTTCCGTCAATAATGAGATTGGTGAATGACGAAAATAATTTGCATATTTCCCTTTTTAATCGGTTATCACAACTTATTTCTTTTATATCATTTAAATCAAGTTTTGATTGAATAATTCAGTGATGACGTTTTATGAAGTAAAGAAACGATTGCTTGTTGTCAGTTTCATTAAAAATTGCCAGTAACTTAGATCCGCCACCCGGAAACGCCACCGTACTCACGTTTTTGCTATTTTATGGCTGTTTATAGAAAATGAAAGTAGATTTTTAATTCAATATACGATACCTAAGTCTTACTATGCGAGTGAAAACTAAATATAGGTTACGGACACCATCTTGTATATAGTGTATTGTTAGAGGAGTAAGTACGAACTCTGGTGCACCCGTTTCGGAGTTTATTTGTCGCATTATGTTCTTTTATTCAATTAACAATATGTATTGATTGTCTAGTTCTTCAAAAAAATGTTATCAAGGGTATTTTGTTATAGGGACGTTCCTGGGGATTCTTTGTGGAAAGAAGTGATTAAAGTAACAGTGAACAGAAGTGGAAAACATCAGATCAGTGCTAGCTTTGACAGTGAACAGCTGGTCGACATCTCTGGATACATCAATTTTGAAATTCAGGAGTCAATATGACCAATTCGCTAATCATATATCCACATGAACTTCTAAGACCAAAATTTGTCATCTTAGAGCTGACCAAGAAATCAACCACCCTTCCTACTATACTTTCAGGAAAAATGACCTCCACCTAGTAGTGCAATAAGGTCACTCTTCTTGAACTATGCCTTATCCTGATGTAACAAAGTTAGCTCAAACAATAGTATTTCATAAGATCAGAAATGCTCCATTAAAAAATTCTGCTATACTAACAATGTCATTTATATCTTCAATTAAGTTGTTTTTGTAGAAAGTTCTCTTATATACAGATTTATTCAATGTTTAAGGATGGTTTTTAATTATTCACCTCTAGTTTAGTTTCATTTTTAGGTCACCTGAGTCACTCAGGTGACCTATTGCTATCTGTTTTCGTCCGTCGTCGTCCGTCGTGCGTCGTGTGTTAACATTTGAACATTTTCAGCTTCTTCTCTGAAACCGCTGAACCAATTTCAGCCAATTTTAGCATATGGCATCTATGTGTGAAGGGGAACAAAATTTGTGAATATCATGGTCCCTGCCCCCCTGGGGCCTGAGGGGTGGGGCTAAAACCACCAAAATTAATGCAATCTTTAAAAATCTTCTTCTTTACTCCTGGACATCAAGCAGTCAAACTGTTGGCATGATTGTAATAAGCATTGAGCCCTCTACCAAAATTGTGAAATTCATGGCCCCAGGGTCAGGGGTTCTGGTGCTAGGGTGGGGCTATATAGATCATATAGTGAAAGTGCATTATTTCTTTGAAAATCTTCTTCTCTACTCCTGGGTATTATTGAAACAAATTAAATACATAGTTATGTTAAGCAAGAGTGACTCTACCAAAATTGTGAAATTCATAGCCCCAGGGTCAGTGGTTCTGGTGCTAGGGGGAGGGGGAGGGGTGCTATATAGATCATATAGTGAAAGTGCATTATTTCTTTGAAAATCTTCTTCTCTACTCCTGGGTATTATTGGAACAAATTGAATACATAGTTATGATAAGTAAGGGTGACTCTACCAAAATTGTGAAATTCATGGCCCCAGGGTCAGGGGTTCTGTTGCTAGGGTGGGGTTATATAGATCATATAGTGAAAGTGCATTATTTCTTTGAAAATCTTCTTCTCTACTCCTGGGTATTATAGAAACAAATTAAATACATAGTTATGATAAGCAAGAGTGACTCTACCAAAATTGTGAAATTCATAGCCCCAGGGTCAGGGGTTCTGGTGCTAGGTGGGGAGGGGGGGGGGCTATATAGATCATAAAGTGAAAGTGCATTATTTCTTTGAAAATCTTCTTCTCTACTCCTGGGTATTATAGAAACAAATTAAATACATAGTTATGATAAGCAAGAGTGACTCTACCAAAATTGTGAAATTCATAGCCCCAGGGTCAGGGGTTCTGTTGCTAGGTGGGGAGGGGGGGGGGGGCTATATAGATCATATAGTGAAAGTGCATTATTTCTTTGAAAATCTTCTTCTCTACTCCTTGGTATTATTTAAACAAATTAAATACATAATTATGTTAAGCAAGAGTGACTCTACCGAAATTGTGAAATTCATGGCCCCAGGGTCAGGGGTTCTGGTGCTGAGGGGGGGGGGGGGTATATAGATCATATAGTGAAAGTGCATTATTTCTTTGAAAATCTTCTTCTCTACTCCTGGGTATTATTGAATACATAGTTATGATAAGTAAGGGTGACTCTACCAAAATTGTGAAATTCATGGCCCCAGGGACAGGGGTGCTGGTGCTAGGGTGGGGCTATACAGATCATATAGTGAAAGTGCATTGTTTCTTTGAAAATCTTCTTCTCTACTCCTGGGTATTATTGAAACAAATTGAATACATAGTTATGATAAGCAAGGGTGACTCTACCAAAATTGTGAAATTCATAGCCCCAGGGTCAGGGGTTCTGGTGATAGGGAGGGGCTATACAGATCATATAGTGAAAGTGCATTATTTCTTTGAAAATCGACTTCTCTACTCCTGGGTATTTTTGAAACAAATTAAATACATAGTTATGATAAGCAAGAGTGACTCTACCAAAATTGTGAAATTCATGGCCCCAGGGTCAGGGGTTCTGGTGCTGGGGGGGGGCTATATAGATCATATAGTGAAAGTGCATTATTTCTTTGAAAATCTTCTTCTCTACACCTGGGTATTATTGAAACAAATTGAATACATAGTTATGATAAGCAAGAGTGACTCTACCAAAATTGTGAAATTCATGGCCCCAGGGTCAGGGGTTCTGTTGCTAGGGTGGGGTTATATAGATCATATAGTGAAAGTGCATTATTTCTTTGAAAATCTTCTTCTCTACTCCTGGGTATTATAGAAACAAATTAAATACATAGTTATGATAAGCAAGAGTGACTCTACCAAAATTGTGAAATTCATAGCCCCAGGGTCAGGGGTTCTGGTGCTAGGTGGGGAGGGGGGGGGGCTATATAGATCATAAAGTGAAAGTGCATTATTTCTTTGAAAATCTTCTTCTCTACTCCTGGGTATTATAGAAACAAATTAAATACATAGTTATGATAAGCAAGAGTGACTCTACCAAAATTGTGAAATTCATAGCCCCAGGGTCAGGGGTTCTGTTGCTAGGTGGGGAGGGGGGGGGGGCTATATAGATCATATAGTGAAAGTGCATTATTTCTTTGAAAATCTTCTTCTCTACTCCTTGGTATTATTTAAACAAATTAAATACATAATTATGTTAAGCAAGAGTGACTCTACCGAAATTGTGAAATTCATGGCCCCAGGGTCAGGGGTTCTGGTGCTGAGGGGGGGGGGGGGGTATATAGATCATATAGTGAAAGTGCATTATTTCTTTGAAAATCTTCTTCTCTACTCCTGGGTATTATTGAATACATAGTTATGATAAGTAAGGGTGACTCTACCAAAATTGTGAAATTCATGGCCCCAGGGACAGGGGTGCTGGTGCTAGGGTGGGGCTATACAGATCATATAGTGAAAGTGCATTGTTTCTTTGAAAATCTTCTTCTCTACTCCTGGGTATTATTGAAACAAATTGAATACATAGTTATGATAAGCAAGGGTGACTCTACCAAAATTGTGAAATTCATAGCCCCAGGGTCAGGGGTTCTGGTGATAGGGAGGGGCTATACAGATCATATAGTGAAAGTGCATTATTTCTTTGAAAATCGACTTCTCTACTCCTGGGTATTTTTGAAACAAATTAAATACATAGTTATGATAAGCAAGAGTGACTCTACCAAAATTGTGAAATTCATGGCCCCAGGGTCAGGGGTTCTGGTGCTGGGGGGGGGCTATATAGATCATATAGTGAAAGTGCATTATTTCTTTGAAAATCTTCTTCTCTACTCCTGGGTATTATTGAAACAAATTGAATACATAGTTATGATAAGCAAGAGTGACTCTACCAAAATTGTGAAATTCATGGCCCCAGGGTCAGGGGTTCTGGTGCTAGGGCGGGGTTATATAGATCATATAGTGAAAGTGCATTATTTCTTTGAAAATCTTCTTCTCTACTCCTGGGTATTTTTGAAACAAATTAAATACATAGTTATGATAAGCAAGAGTGACTCTACCAAAATTGTGAAATTCATGGCATCAGGGTCAGGGGTTCTGTTGCTAGGGCGGGGCTATATAGATCATATAGTGAATGTGCATTATTTCTTTGAAAATCTTCTTCTCTACTCCTGGGTATTATTGAAACAAATCAAATACATAGTTATGATAAGCGAGGGTGACTCTACCAAAATTGTGAAATTCATGGCCCCTGGAGGGTTAGGGGTTCTGGTGCTAGGGTGGGGCTATACAGATCATATAGTGAATGTGCATTATTTCTTTGAAAATCTTCTTCTCTTCTCCTGGGTATTATTGAAACAAATTAAATACATAGTTATGATATTAGGAAGGGTGACTCATCCAAAATAGTGATTTTCATAAGTACATTGTTATGATAAGCAATGATGCCTCTTCCAAAATTGTGAAATTCATGGCCCCAAGGACAGGGGTTCTGGTTCTAGGGTGGGGCTATTATAGATCCTATAGTGAAGGTGAATTTTTTCTTAGAAAATCTTCTTCTCTGCCCCTGGGTACTATTTAAACAAACTAAATACGTTGTTATGATACACAAGGATGCCTCTTCCAAAATTGTGAATTTCATGGCCCCAGGGTCAAGGGTTCTAGTGAAAAGGTTTGGGGGGGGGGGCTCTATTGATTATATAGTGAAAAAGCAAAATTTCTTTGAAAATATTCTTTTCTGCTTCTGGTTAAAAAGCAAAGAAGCTAAGTATATAGTTATGATGAGCAAGAGTGCTTCTTCCAGAGTAGTGAATTGCATGACCCGGGTCAGATGTGCTGGTGTAAGGGTGGGGCTCTTGATAATATAGTGAAATGCATTAATTCTATTAAATAATCCCGTCTGCTCCTTAATGTTAAGCAGATAAACAAAGTGATTACTTATGATGAGCAAACTTCTGGTCCCAGGGTGAGAGACTCTAGTGTTTCTTGGGGGGGGGGGGGGGGGGTTCTATTGATAATATTGTGAATCTGAAGTAAAAATGCATTATTTCTTTAAAAATTTTCTCTGCACTTGGGCATATCAGAGGCAAAAAGATTAAAAGTTATAATAAGGAAGGGTATTTTTACCAGATTTTGAACATCTGGACCATTTGTTCAAGTGTTCTAGTCCTGGCCAGGGCTCTATTAATTTGTATTCTACTGAGAGGAGTTATTCCCCTTTGCCATTTACTTTTGATAATTAATCACTGTAAACAATGTACTTCCAAAGGTTAATAGAAAAAGAGAATTAAGCAAGAATTTTTATTGTATAATACAAAAAGTATTTTCATAGTTTTAATGATCAGATAGACTTGTAAGTAATAGATAAATAAAAATGGAACAAAAATAACTTGTCTTATTAAATGTTCATCAAAGACCAAGAGAGGCCAATCAATGTAAGAGATTTGAACAAGAAATTAAAATAGTACAGAAGCACTGATAGGTTTTTAACACACTGTATAGTGATAGTGATAAATGGGGAACAGATTAGAACCTAATTCATAAACTATCAGTGAATACTAGATTAATTATTTTGTTGATCCTGATCACCCTATTTTTCTTGCTTTTGGGCAACAAAGCTTCACCTTTCAGTTCATTTTATACTCTATGGATCCTCTAAATTGTTGTATTATACTCAGGTGACCGTTAAGGCCCTTGGGCCTCTTGTTTTTTTTAATTTTTAGATTCATTTCTTACACTTTTGTCTTAATTAAAAATAATGAAATAAACTGTAGTTTGTATAAAATGTTTATTATGTATTTATTGAAGTTATCAGAACATGTGTTTCAATCGAACACGTGTTTATCCAGTGTTTGTTATGTAGACTGACTACCGATCTGATTGGCTAATGTATTTATAGAATACCTGTTCTATAAGTATTCTGATAAAGCATGCACACTTTACTGTATGTAAAAATTTACGCCATTCGAAGGCTTTCTCCCTCAGTGCAGACAGACGTTTTTCCGGCCTTCCGCCCTCTTAATATATAATTGTGTTTTTTGTCTTTGTAGATTTAAGATTTCAACGAAGAAAAGTTAAAATTGTATATTTTGTAATAATAATTAAATGCACTTGCGAGAGCGCTTCGTGTCTATATACGTCCTATTATTTACTTTCTAAATTATTTGTGTTTGTTTGAATTGAAACGAATAAGAATATAATTATTTTGTCATGCGAGGTTTTCAGGTGACCTTTTGTTCTCTGTTTACGCCCATCTTCATGCATTATGTCTGTCGCGGTTGTAAACTTTTAATAAAATTTTGCTTCTTCTCTGGAACCAATTTCAATCGATTGATTGTTTATTTCTTAACGCCGACTCGACAGCATTTCAGCCTTTGTCTCTCAGATCCACAGGTTAGACCCAAGGTGGGCTGTTGGTCGTATTTTAAAATATGTACATTTTATCTTCTTTACTCACCAACTTGTAAGAGACAAGATGCATGGACATGATTATACCATGCCCATACCGATGAAGAAGTTCTGTTAAATGAGTCCAGAGTTCCTCCAAGAGGAGCCAAAGTGGTCAATAATCACATGATACTCTTTTGACAATGAAAACCCATGGGTCTCTTATTACTACATGTATTATTCTTTGTTACATTTTCTCCTGGCCTATATTCAGGATAAAAATATGATCATTCAGTTCTTCAACTTAGTTCAAGAAAAGAAAAAGGGGATTCCGGTTTCAGTCAAACAGAACATGGATACTGAAGGAGTTTTTGACCGAGATTAGATTGTAGATTGAAGATTGTCATTTAGAATGACTTTGGAAGTATTATTGAAATAATACACAAAGTCAAACGTTGTGTTCGTCAATAGTTCGTCAACGCACTATTACTCTGTGTGAAATACAGTCCATAATGATGGATTTTAAATATATGTACCTGACAAGAATTCATTATTCTAGTCTAATCTTGGCCCTATAGAAATAAACGCTAAATCAAACAAAAGGTTATAAACAAAAACTATCGTTTGATATTGATGAAAAAGTAATGGATATTTGACTTAAGACATAGTGCATTAGTATCTCAGACTTGTACACGTTTATAGGTAATGTACTAAATAAGAGAAACTAGATGTTGTCATAAGACAGTAATGCCCCAGCATAAGTATCATTCTCCTTTGTGGTTCTTGGAACCAGAAAACATTGTTTGTTTTTTGACTTCTAATTGGTTCCTAGGGTGGAAAATGAAAATTTCAAAACCATTTTTCACATCTACAGGACATCACGTACCATATTCCAAAAGAAGAATTGTGTTAAAGGAGTTTGAGGAATTTAAAAGATAGTGTGTTGGAAGGACGAACCAGGGTAACAATATACTCGAACTTTCTTTAGAAGGTGGGGGTATAATCACAAAACAGCCTTGATTTCGCATTCAATTTACATATATAAGTAGAGCCATTCAAGTCATTTTAATGAATTGTTTCAACCAAAAGACTGATAATACTTTTTTTTTTTAATATTTTGAAAAATGAAAGAGTATCTTTTAAAACCAAAGACCTGTCACATCGTGTCATTTTTTTTTTCTCCGTTCAAAAAAGTTTTCAACAACTTTAAAGGAGTAAAAGTACTCTAGAAATGGTACATATTTGTGCTATGTTCATGAATTTAATTGGGGATGTTCACCTACAGTTCTAGTATGACATTTTCTCGTACACTTCGTCATCATTGGTAATTTCTGTGGTATCCCTCGCTCTTCCTACTGATTCGTTAACATAAGCATTAACCTCTTGCATCCCAATTTCATTGCCATATAAATTGCTTTGTGTCGCATCTTTCCCACAGTTGCCGTTATTTGATTCGCCCATCACAGTATATTCCTCTTCTGCAGTAGTACCATTTGGATTGGACATCGCCCAGTAACGGTCAGTAGCGTCCATTGGCTGATAGTGAGAGCAGTGGTCAGGGTTTTCTGGTGCTTTTCCTCCATTCATTTCCTGGTAATTGCCGGAAGGGACGGTATCTTTAATGAGCTGATAACTCTGGTTTGTGTAGTGAATTGTTTTATTTTCCTTCTTTAACTCTAGTGAGTCTTTGGGGCTGGTCAAACCAATTGACCGTCCGTCTGACTTTTGCTCATGCGTTTCCCTTATTTCTGGCATTGTTTGGTAATCATTTTCAGTTGCAATATTCTGACTAAGTTCATATTTTGGACTTGAAAATGACGTCACACTTGGACTGATTTCCTCATTTACTTTGGAATAAAAGCCGCTATTTTCCTTTTCCTGCACATAAATCCCTACACTGTTAATTGGAATCCTGGCATAATGATGGTCTTGTTCCGGATCTTGAAGATGTGGTTGATATGAGACAACCTGTGGCCCAGATCCCATAGCTGTATAAAATTGAACTTATGTATTAATAAGGAAAGGGTATGTGTGTTCGTCTCTCTATAGACATGGTGTATTATATCTGATATTATTCTGGTGTATTATATCTTATATTATGTTTTGTAAAGGAATAACTGTAGAAGATTATATGTAGCTTAAGTGTTGACGATATGTCATGACCCTGAACAAAAGTCATTTAGACTAGATCATAGTGTCAATTCTGAAGATCTCAACTCTGGATTAAACTTTACATTTGCATATAATTTATGTTCAAATTTGAAACATTGAGCCAAAAGTTAACAGATTATGAATTTTTATAGAGTGCTGTTAATACCTTGTTGATTTTTTCTCGTGCAACAACATTTTCTCTTCCTGAAAAAATAAAATTGATAATTAAATGTGCCAGTATTATTCGCTATCAATTTTCTTACATTTAAATATTTATGCTTTATTCATTAAAAAATGTAAAAAGTATGTGCATTATGTATAATGGAGTTGTAAAATTCATGAATTTAAGTGTTTATAAGTCATCACTCCATTAACGGAAAAGTACAGTTAGTAACTTTATTCATGTAACTGCTATATGTAATTGCTACAATGCGTAATTATGAAATTGTTACAACTTGTAACTGCTATATGTAATTGATACACTTTGTAACTGCTACATGTTATTGCTCAATATGTAATGGCTATTTGTAATTGCTAAAATATGTAACTTTATACATGTAACTGCTATATGTAACTGCTACAATACGTAATTATGTTACAACTTGTAACTGCTATATGCAATTGCTACACTTTGTAACTGCTACATGTTATTGCTCAATATGTAATGGCTATTTGTAATTGCTAAAATATGTAACTTCTATATGTTATTGCTACAATACCTAACTGCTACAATATGTAACTGCTATATGTAATTGCTACAACTTGTAACTGCTATATGTAATTGCTACAATATGTAACTGCTGAATTTTAGTGCATCAAGATGTAACTGCTATATGCTTGTGCTACAATATGTAACTACTGTATTGTTATTGGTACAAAATGTAACGGCTAAAGGTTAGTGCTATAATATGTTACTGCTATATGTAATTGCTACAATATGTAACTGCTATATGTCATTGCTACAAGATGTAACTGCTATACGTAATTGTCCCAACTGATGGTTTCCTACCTGATTAGTATTTTAGAAACAGAAATTAAGATAGTTGCCAATTATTTCGGAGGAGACGCAAATTTTATTAATAGTTGTAATTATTTGAAATGAGTAATGTTCACTGTACACATACCTCAATGCAATCATAATGACAGCCGCTGACAAAAGAATAATAGACAAAATACCACCAGTTATCCACAATGTCATGTCTGTGTTGGAAGCTGAAATCAGTTGCAAATGCCAGAATGCATAAACAGGTACACTTATGATATTATAAAAATTATAACTCATGGACTGGTATATTTTCGGATCCATGATTAAAAGTTCAACCTTGTCTAAAATATTGCCATGTGACACCCCCCCCCCCCCCCCTTCCAGGTGAGTCACAAGCCCAGCCCAACGACAGCATACACCTTACAAGATTTGAACATACTCAGTACATGTATTTGTTTCTACGATAAAGGTACGCTTTTATATCCTTTTGACTAAGTGTGGCTTTATTTTTTGAAGATTTTTCCCCCAGATAAACAAATGTAAAACCTCGACACCCCCTCCCCCCATTTATGAATACGATTTAAATGATTCTTAATTTATACCACATGGGGGATACATGCATGAGGATTCCTTCACATTACTTCTCCAAGCCCAGTGGGTCTTGAATTTTTTTAAAATGATCATACCTTTATAATTTTATTTTTTTATTGTCCCCTTTCAAAGGAGCAAGATACATTCTTTGAAATTAAAGATGTTTTGTGTAAAGTTTAGTTGAAATTGCCTCTATAGTTCTAAACAGGTCTAAAATAAAAAGAGGGAAGAGTAAATTCAAAATTTTTAACATGATAAAACGTGCATATATAATTTTTTTTTCAAGCCCAATGGGTTTTGAAATTTTTTACCCCGTCATCGTGTCGTAAATTTTGCATTTACCTCCATCCAACCTGTTCATTCCAAATTTGTACATGTATGATAAAACTTGCAAATAAATTGTGTCTCTTCAAGCCCAGTGGGTATTGATTTTTTTTAAAAATGATCATACCTTTATAATTTTAGTTTTTTTTTTATTTTCTTCTTTCAAAGGAGCAGGGTAAATTCTTTGAAAAGATGTTTTATGCAAAGTTTAGTTAAAATTGTCTCAATAGTTCTAGAGAGGTCTAAAATAAAAAGAGGGGAAAGCGGAAAATTAACAGACGGACGACAAGCTAACAGGCTAAATGAGATTCGACACACAAAGGCACCTCCAAAGTCCTAGACTCACAGGGAACATATAAAAGGCTTTGGATATTGCTATGAATATGTACGGTACATACCATTTTGGGGTCTGTCTAGGGAGTTTGATTGACCTAGAAAGAAAAACCGGATACAACAAAATACTTTTTCTTTTCTATCTTCAACATGTTTTGTTTATCTTACTTTAATCTGCATTGCTAGTGAATAATATGGTACAAATACAAAAGTATCTTTTAATCCGTCCAAGTATTTTCTTACTAATACACCAAGTACCTACTTCCACAGTTTCCGTTAAATGAATCATCTCCTAAGCAGGGAGTTAGGACCTGATTACACGTTAGGTCATCACATGTTTGAAGACAAGTTAGAAGCGTGTTACACTGTAAAATTCAAAATAAAGAACTATAGATAAATAGAAAATCTATTAAAATAAGTGCCATATTATAATTTATGAAGCTATTGTTAGCTTTGTAAAGCGTGAATCACACGGATTTCATTTCAAACGGTTTGGCGAAATGAAAAATTAACGTTAAATGGGTCAGAAACAATCTCTTGATTTAGCTATTTAACTTTGAATCGACTATATAATTTTACTTAAGTGTAGTTATTCTAAACAGCTTAATTGCTATTTAAGCACATGTTTTTTTCTTACAGATGCATTTTTTCAAAAGTACAAAATTCCCACTTTCTTGGAGTTACGGTTCTTTAAATAACAGCACGAGAAAAAAATGTGATTCAAAATGGATTTTTTTCAGAGCATTAATTTTTATATATATATTTTTAAAAAGTTTTCAGTCTATACAACATTTAATATGTGACCAAACAATTATTCCTTCAAATAATACAGGTATTATAATAGATGTCAGTTCTGGTGAACAAGATAATGGTTGGTAAATAATTCAGCATATTGTGAAGCCGTCATAGTAACCCATGTCTCGAGGGGGTACAGTTACCTCAAACAAAAGTAATAAGTTTTAAAAGCAGTCATGTTTCAAGAATCTTTGATTTGGATAAATAGTTAATCAATAGATTTTGTACCGACCTGTAGTGTTATGCACTAAATTTGTACTTTTTGATTTTTCAATGAGCAATGTGTCCCTTACGTTACAAATTCGGTCAGTGGGAATCTGAAAGCAGCCAGATCCTGACCCATCGTTCAGCGAATCTTCGTCGTCCGAAGTCTGTCCTGCAGCAAAAAAAAAAAAAAAAAAAAAAAAAAAAAAAAAATCTTGGATAGAAAAAGTGAACAGTTTATCGATTCTCATATTTCCAGTATTAAAAGCACTATTACCTTTGCCTACCTTTAATTTCAGAAGTATGTCCGAAGGCTACTGCAGCCAATAACGGCAGGTGCGCTTTCATCGTCTCGATTTACAGTCACTGGGGGGACACGATATACCGATTGTATTATAGTGGTTACGCGTCATCACCGGACGACGACTTCCGTTTATTAAGAATATCAGTATTAATATCTCTTTGTAATATTATGGGAATCTGATTAAATACCTTATTGTGGCAAGAGCAAATATTCACACTTATTGAAACAAGAATGAAAAATTATTTTGGGTAAATATATAGGTACCTAGAAAGTTAGGAAATATCATATATTTTCACTTCAATGATAGGAAGTCATGCAATAGCTTTGTTTTAATCTGTTTGGTAATTTTCAAATTTAACACGTAATTTTCTTTATCTCTGATAAACAACTGACTTGTCGTCCACATTGCATAACATATTACAATGAACAAATAATCAAACATCTCTATTTTTGGATATGAACATCTGGGAACATCGATATAAATAAATAGTAATAGATATCACAAATTTTTGTCCTTTTTTCCCTTAATTTCATGGAATGACACAATTTTAACGCATTTTCCCCCTTGCAATCCACAGGGAAAGCAAAGTTAACCTTTTAACTACATATATGTACATTTTTAGGAGGAAGAGGTGTTTTTAATTGGTACTCAGATGATGATGAGCAGTTCATCAACATACATGTAAGATGTGACTCATTGCCACAGTCGTTGCATTTAATTGTTTTACACTGAATATGATCTACTATTTGACCTCCAACATAATCGTCCAGATAATCATTTACATTGCAATGTATTAAGGTTTTTAATTCAAAAATCCAAATTACTTTTTGGTTAAACATTTTTGTAAAATTCATTTTTAATTTCATCTCTAACGGAGGGAAGTATTTCTTCTCGTATCTCCTTGCGAAGGTGGTTTTCAATTTCCTCTTTAATCTCCTTCTTCAACATCGGTAACATGATGTCCAGTTTCTGCTGGACAATTCTGGCCACGTGATCATCAATTGACATATCACTATGATGACTTTCATTTTCCTCATAGAGCCCCTTTCTTTTTACAGAATCTTCTCCTTCCTCAGATCTCTCTGTGTTGAGGACTTTGTGATCAGCTTTTGGACGACTGTCTTGTTTAATACTGGTCTTACCATTGTCTTCCAAGACATTTGCGTACTTTTTCACCGCCTCTAAAATGACTTTTACTCTTTTTTCTTTGTCGTTTTCGCTCGCAAATTTGTTCTCAAGTCCCACATATGAGAGATTGTACCTTTTCAGAAAAGAAAGTAGTGTATAGTTTCTTTTCAAAAAGCGGTCAATGGCTCTATCAACTACTGTGTCTTTGTCCTCAATTTCTCCCAGGTTCGTGAAGACGACCACAGTTCTTTTAAGCATAGTAGGATTTCTCCGTAACATTTCACTGAGGGCAAAACTCTCTTCATCGGTAAAACGTTTTAGTTTGATGACTACTAGAAAACATATCTTAATTCCATCCCGAGTTGTGATATTTTGATGTAGATGCTCAATATCCTTTGTGGTCAGGAGACCGGGTGTGTCTATGAGGTTGAAGTCAATGCCTATCCGATGACCCTGGGCACTGGCCACCTTTGAAGTGGGCGATACTACAAATTCTTTTTTTCCTAGGATAGTATTAGCTGTACTGGTCTTACCACCTCCCGCAAATCCCACTAGGACTAAATTCAATTCTTCTCTACAGTAGAAAAAGTTTTCTTTCATTTTTATTTAATTTAAAAAAAAGGAATTATTATTACATTTTATATAATTGTTTATAAATAAAAAAAAATATCAGTTTTCTTTGAGTGTTTACCTTACAAATGAGGCAGCCATTAAAGGGAAACTCTCAACCTTGGGTTGTTTTTAACTTGCATATGATTTTTATCCACAAATTAAACTGACAAAACTCATTATTGAAAATATGCATTCAGCCATGTTCACAAAATACAAAGTTAAAGCCTTTTAAAACAAACCAGCTGTCGAGATTAATAGAAATCATTACTTTTTAAATGGAATCAACTTTCACATTGCGAAGATTAAATTAGGGTACGGTCTGCTACTCTCAATTAAGCGTTACATTGACGTCATATCCGGGACGTCTCTCTGTGATCTATGGCGAACTTCAACTATTCTTCATTTTATGTGACACTCTGAAAAATCTCTTTTTTATCAACTATAAAGAAACCAAGAATGATACGATGCATGCAACTAAAAAAATCACAATTTTAATTTAAAATCTTGTTTATCTTCCCAAGAAAAAAATGACCCATATTTTACTCTCTTTTTTCTTTTTCTCGTTGTTTTACATGTAACTTTGTTAAATAGCTCTACTAATTTCAAGCAATGTTGATGAAATTACAAGGGTAAAAACGCGTTCAAAACTGTTACAAAGTGATATAGCAGAGAAAAGAGAAATAATTGCCAAAATACACCTGATATTGAAAATTCTAATGACAAAATTTTACGATGCTATCCCGGATGTTTTGTTCCCCTTGTTCTAAAACAAATAATAATAAACATTTGCATCAATTTACTTTATACGTTCTTAAAGAAAAGAAAAATAACTGCAATTAATGAAGAAAAAAGTAAACTTTTTAGGCAATTTGGCACTTCTCAAGTCAAGAAAATTCAAACCAACAACAAAGAGAATTTCTTGCTACATCAAAAGCTTCCAGGTGTCATACTAATCTGTAAAAATACATCCGAGTGGAACTATATTTTTGCTGTACAGTTTTGATCATAGGAAGCAAATGAAAAAAAAATCAACGCTCTACATTCAGTAGTTTGAAATGACGTATTTTAAGTAAAAATTACAAAGATGGGCGAACAAGGGTGCGAGACGCCTATAGTTTCAAATGTATTTAAATCTAATTCAGTTTGTGAACTCGGTCTTTAGAGCAAGTTCTTATTATTGACAGATATGAAATTAAGACAAACAATATTTTTCTTCTGTGGAATATTTTCTCGGCAAAAATCATTCTCTGGTAAAAGTAAACTTAAGGATTTTTTTTTTTTTTTTTTTTTTTTTTTTTTTTTTTTTTTTGAGAATTGAACCCAAACCATAAGAATCTTGAGTAATTTTTTTTTCTAAAAGACTGACACGTTACCCACAACAATTTTAATCGGCATTTAAATCTTGTTTTGTGATATTTCCCTTGAATAACCGGACTTCAAATATTTCTCGGAAATATATGAATATTGTTTTATAAAAATGTATTTTTAAGGTAGAGTGGGTCCGTGCTCCATGTTTTTGTTAAGCAAAAAATGTATATTTTTTCTGCATACTTTGAAGATATACGTTTAAAACAATGGAGTGATGGTCTACTTATATGGTAAAATTGTATTATACCATTTTTATGACCATTTTTGCCTTCTGTGGTGTGTGCATGCTATTTCATAGACAAATTGTTTTAATACTTGTCAAATTATTGCAAACTGTGGCAATTTTTTTTCCCACAAATTATACATAAATTTATCTAATTTTTATTATTTATATCTTATAAATATTGAGGAAAAGTTTGTTATAATTGAGATTTCATTTTTACTTCCTCATTTTTCGAACCACAGGCATTTCGCACGTTTTGTATGCCAAACTTCTTTTACAAACAAAAAGGAATTATCATGCATGAAAGAGAAAAAAGCAATCATGTTTACAAGTGTGTAATATCAAATTAGCTAAATTTATATGATTTAAACACATGCCAGTACGAAAGCAGTTACTGTAAATTTAGCGCAATTTCCTCAACAATTGAGTAGTGAAATCATCCCCATCAACTGAAATAATCTTTTGAGTATATAGCTTCTAAATGTATTTTAAAGAATCATATGTAGCGTTTACTTAAATTGGCATACAAGAAGCTGCGGCAAAGGCGCTAAAATATGATAACCGCTAAATTAAGCATGTTTTCAATAAAATGTGGGATATTTTCACACATAGTTTGGACTGTAGGGTATTGCTGCCTAACAATGCTGTGACAAAAGCTTAAAATATTGTAAAATGAATGACATTTTCATTTATAAACAAAAATATACTATTTGTCCCTCCAGTAAAGTCCTAATTAGTACATAATGTATTATAGTACTGTAGTATATTATTCTCTTTGTTAACTCACCTGAGATATATATTATCATCAGACATGTATACTTTAACTGAATACACATATATGTATATAAGTCAGATGGACAAACGGGTAGAAGGTATATTTGCCGCTATATCTTTGATATCTTTGGACAGATGATCTCGATGAATCTTTCCTCCTACCAATTAACAGAAAGGAACTTTGAGATTTAACTTAAAATACCGTATATTGATAAAACAACTTTTTGAGAATAAATCAAATTTGATTGCTAGACTGACTCTTTTTCAAAAGCATTAAAGTTCACCCGCTTGCTTGGATTGCTTTGATCTTGTAGTGGTTCATACCTGGATGTTTGCATTCTTGTAGAGTAAATTTTTAATTGATTGCCTTCATCTAGACGTTAATATTAATTAAATGCTTGTCTTCTTGTAAACTTTATTACTTAAATACTTGCCTTCTTGTGGTGGTAAATACTTAAATGTTTGTCTTCTTGTAGATTGATTGTATGTTGTTTTACGTCCCGTTCGAGAATTCTTTACTCAATAGAGACGTCACTATATACCGGTGAAGGGCTTTAAATTTTGACCTTTACCCGGCACTGAGGGCCATTGAGCAGTGAGGGTTCTTTATCGTGCCAACGCCTACCGTAACACTGGGCCTCGGTTTTTAAGGTCTAATCCGAACTTTCATTTCAAAGTTCCGCTTGGCAAAGAAACAGTTGCTACCAACTTTTCATCGACTTAGGTCAGTCGCGGTCGTGATTCGAGCACACGACCTTCCGATCACGGAGCGAGCGCTCTACCGATGTTGATGGCGTCTTCTTGTAGATTGTTTGTTGTTTAACGTCCTTTTCGAGAATTTTTCACTCATATTGAGATGCCATCACTTGCCGGTGGAGAGCTGCAAATTTTGACTTATGGTCGGCACTCAGGGCCATTGAGCAATGAGGGATCTTTATCGTACCAGCACCTATTGCGACACTGGACCTCGGTTTATACGGTCTCATCCGAAGGACCGGTCACCACGTCCCACAGTGGGATTCGAACAAGCGAGGTAAGTATCAACTCCTTACTCCGCGGGCGACTCTTCTTGTAGAGCAACACTTACATGTTTGTCTTCTTGTAGACGTTATTACTTAAATACTTGCCTTCTTGTTGTGGTTAATCCTTAAATGGCTGTCTTCTTGTAGCGGTTAATGCTTGTCTTCTTGTGGAGGTTAATACTTAAATATAGAGTTTATGTCTCCCAGTTGATTCGATATGCAAAAGCATGCTCTAGTTCGAACAATTTCAAGAACGAGACAAACTATTGAAAAACAAGTTCATGAAACAAGGATATCAACAGCCTCGTTTGAAGTCAACATTTCGCAAGTTCTATGGTCAATACAATGCCTTGTCAACAAATACAATTTATCATTTAGTCGAATGGTGACTGACTTTTTTTTCAAACTGATCGTTAAGCAATTATTTACACACTGAATTGTCTTTTTCCGTTTACCAGATCATGACAAGGAGCACACGGCTGGTATGACTGATCGACAGGGGATGGTTACTTCTCCATGGCACCTGATCCCACCTCTGATGATTTTTTAGAGGTTCCTGTTTGTTCTGCTCCCGATTTGTATTGATTCAATGGATTTTTGAGCTTGATCACTGCTCGTTATCTCCATATTTCATGCTTGCTTGCCTTTTTGTGGAAGCAAATACTTACAAGTAAATGCCTGTCTTCTTGTACCAGTTAATACTTAATACTTGCCTTCTTGTATACGTTGTTACTAATTGTTAGCCTTCTTGTAAACTTAATTACTTAGATGCTTGTCTCCTTGTAGACATTATTACTTAAATGCTTTCCTTCTTGTAAACTTTATTACTTAAATGCTTGTCTTCTTGTAGACTTTATTACTTAAATGCCTGTCTTCTAGTAGACGTTGTTACTTAAATGCTTGTCTTCTTGTAGACGTTATTACTTAAATGCCTGTCTTCTTGTAGACGTTATTACTTAAGTACTTGTCTTATTGTAGGCTTTATTACTTAAATGGTTGTCTTCTTGTAGGCTTTATTATTTAACTTCTTGTCTTTTTGTAGACGATATGACTTCAATGCTTGTCTTCTAGTAGATGTTGTTACTTAAATGCCTGTCTTCTTACAGACTTTATTACTTAAATGCTTGCATTCTTGTAGACATTATTACTAGTGCTAAAATTCTTGTCTTCTTGTAGACATTATCACATAAGTGATTGTCTTCTTATAGACATTATTACTTAAGTACTTGTTTTCCTGTAGACGTTATTACTTAAATGCCTGTTTTTTTGTAGACTTAATTACTTAAATGCTTGTCTTCCTGTAGCGGTTTATGATTGCCTTCTTGTAGCGGTTAATACTTAAATTATTGTCTTCTTGTAGCGGTTAATGGTTGCCTTTTTGTAGCGGTAATTACTTAAATGATTTTTTTCTTGTAGCGGTTAATGCTTGCTTTCTTGTAGCGGTTAATACTGAAATGATTGTCTTCTTGTAGATGTTAATGCTTGCCTTTTTGTAGTGGTTAAAGTTATATATGGCATATCTGAACTTGAAAAATAATGATACGATATTGAGTGTAAACATACATGATATATGTTATTCACGTTCAAATTAAAATTTTCACCGATTTTGAGTTTTTCCATCGTTAAATTGGCTTTAAATGTGTCATTCATTTAAATGCGGAGTCGGTAAATAAATCGGTTATTGTTTTTAAATTTTTAATATCTTTGAAACGCGATTGATTTAAATTGTGTAATTTATATAAAGTAATTAAACAAATAGAAAGATCTTTTTAATTTTGGTTACCTGAACTTATCAGAAAATACGCCATATATGACTTTAATGGATGAATTCAGTTTTCAATAAAAGAAAAAGGTCAGCCATGATAGCAAACGAGAATTACTTTCGTTGAAACCTGTAGTTAGCTGATATGACTTGGTTGATGCTATATCTCACACTTTTCAACAGAACGTTATAATCAAAGCGCATTTATGGCAATATACATGTAAGTGATTTATACGCTGGGTGCAAATATCCCATAATAGATATTGTTCTATGAAATGAAAAAGATAATATGACATCTCTTTTTCTTTCTCTCTTCAGTTTGCCTTCAAGATAATTCTTGGGAGAAACAGTAAAACGTATTTAACGCAATTACTTTGTGTAATAATCTTTAGGATAGCAATTCGTGTTCAACAAACTGTTTTTTAATTTAATGTAAATTTTGATTGTCAAAAGTACATGATTCTATTTATTGAAAATTACAAATTGAAAAGTAGGTAAAAGCCAAAAGTAATTCTGTGATTTATTGACTTTTAAGTACTATACAGTAAGTCAGTTACTTCATTCGGGAACTAAATTAAAAGGAGAAATTGTGGAATGAATATATCCAATACGAATGTGATTGTAACAAAAAAAAAGTTTGCAGAAAATTATATCACAGTGTTACGCCACTGCTTAGCGCCATTTCGCATTTTAATTTAAATGCAAGCTTTAAACGTTCGCAATCATAAATGAATTATAAGCTATTATACTTAAATATGATATAGTCATGCAAATACAGCAAATTATCTCATGGGACCTCTAGCAGACCTCCCCGAACGAACTAAATGTTCATGTATTTCCCCCCGATTTTTGAGAATTTAAGTGGCTAGCAAAAATGACAAAGCGCACATTAATGTCGCTTACAGCTGTTTTGTACATCCATATCGAAAAGAAACTTTGCATACAGAATTTTTATTACTTACGTCAAATACTTGACATTTGATCACTTGTTACCGAACGAAAACACAAAAATTAAGTAAATTCTAAAACGTTACAAAGAAAACTTTCATAAAGTAAAAGTTCCAAACATTTTCTTGGCGTTTCGTGAAAATAAGCGGATGTTTAAAGGGCAAGTTAGGACTTGCGCATTATGTTTACTAAGATAAAGTTCGAAAAACAACTCCGATATTGTGAGTAATTAATACTTCTTTATCATGTCTCAGCAATTTACTGAAAGCACCCAAAAACACTCGCATTAATATACTGAAGAAACTGCTAATTTACGTCCTTCTTTGAACTCGACAAATAAATTTTCTTTATCAAAGACAACGTAATAAAGGCAATGGGAGAGTGGGCTAGTCGGCGACGGAGGAAAAGAGGAGATCGAGTCAAACAAACAACTCACTTAACACCACGGGGTAGCGAATAGGTGACGAAAGCAAGCTAATGTACTTCAATAGAGCTCACACTTCTTAGTTTCTGTTAATTCTTTCGTTTACATTTTTTACCGTTCTCCTGACCAATACCATCTGCCTATCCAAAATATCAAATCGTTAGATTTCTTACATGTTTATATTTTACTACATATTCACGTTTCATTTCAACTTTTTGATGATGCATACAAACATCTAAATGGCATAAACCTATAACCTCTTAAGCATAGAAAATGCTGTAAGCACCAAATTAATTTTCCCATGCTATTCAAACACTTGCTTATATACATAATCAGGTCCGCAGAAATCAAGGGACCCCCTCCTCCTATAAGTTTCCCAGTATATACCACGCAATTGAGAACCAACATGTCACCTCATTAATATTGTCTGATGATATTTTCTGTCCAGGAAATTCTTCTGCTCGGTCGTGGTGCCACTTTCCCCGAAATTGCCCCCTACAGGCCTGAAAATACTATAGATTATAGATATGTATACTATGGTTGGTTCGGTGTACCTCAAATTTTAATCTGTCACAGAGTACTGAAATTGAAATTCATGTATTTGCATGTGATGATTAAATTCTAACATTGATTTGTCACAGTTCAATTTTTGTGTTTTCAAGAGTCCAAAAATTAAGAATATGATAAAATGATTTTTTTTATATTAATAACCATATCGATTATAAATAGGTATCATTAACAGCGAAAAAATATTTATGTAAAGAGCATGAAAAATATAAAATTATATACATGTATTTCTACATAGTATATATTTAGAAGTGGACAATGACCTTTATGCCCATGACGTCATGCGTTTCCGTCCCAGTACATTACTAGGGTGTGTATGTAAACAGTTTCGAGGTAACGTGAAGTAATATGCCTCAAAATTTGGCAGGATTTTTACTAAAGCTGTATAGAATTATGTAATCGATTTGCTACAAGTTTTATAATAGGCGTTAACTTATTACAAAGAAACAATAATAAAGATGATTCATTTCGATAAGAAACATTTTCATCGTCCAAGGAGTGATCATGAATAAAACTAGATTTCTCTTGAAAGATACTTATGCCTTCTTAATCCTCTAGGTCGCAAATGTATGAAATTTACATTATTTATATTTTATTGGTTATTGCTTCAATTTAAATACAATAGTTTGAAGCGTAATATTTGATAATTTTGTAACTTTCTTACATGATCTGAATTTTTAGATATCAAATAGTTTGGAATCGGAAAAAAAGATAATGTCAAAACGGAGAAGAAAAAAACTGTTGTATAGCATTACAGTACTGTAACAGCAGAATGTTATAAGTCGTGTCATACTTACTCTCTGTGTAAGAAAAATTAGGCGAATATTGAAAGCAACACCTGAAGTAAAAAAAAAATATTCTTTCAATTGCAGTGAAAGGTTTTAATTCCAGTTAACGAGATGATGCGATGATGATGGGGGGAAATCTTTTCTTTTTTCCCGTGAATGTTGAGGAAAACCAAGTTTTGATCTCCCAGCGTTTGTTTATTAAATTCAATTTGAGCATTTGGCGACCACACAAGACAGGATTATAAAGTTCTAGCACGTGATTGCACGTCCAATTTCTGTAGCATTTCGAGCATACATAGAGAGAAGCGTTTCGTCTTAGTACGTTCAGTTTGTCAGCAGAAGGCCAATATCTCGCTTGTATCTCAGCTCTCTTCCTGCGCATCAGATAACACACTATGATATACTGCCTTCTGGAATCCAGCTTATAATAGTTACAAATCAAACGTAGGACAATATGTAGTGAATTTCTTACATTGCGGAATAGATTAATATAATCTGTGAATTGTTTGATACAATGACTATCCACGGTTCTGCGAGGGGACAAAGTTATCCACGTGGGGCTAGTGTTTCTTCTTACTCCAGCACGGGTTCAGGGATGGAGCAAACGACACCTCTTCTCCTGGAGCCCAACGATTTCAGTGGCGGATCACATTCGAGGTCTAGTAGTGTAAGAGAGCAAAGGGGTACACGAGGAACTGACTCCTCCAGGGGACTTCTGCCTCCTACACCTGGTGTTATTAGAGGCGGATCATTTAGAGAACCTGGAGAGTTAAGACAAAAAGCGGAAAAGTACAGGAATCGAGGAATTGGTCCTCAAGTGTGTGATGAGAACCGTGGGGGTCCGTCGGGGAGTTCCCCCGATCTATTGTCTGTGTCTTATGAGGACGTTGGTCGCGGAAAACCGGACCCAAACCTTCGGAGGGTCCGATCATTTAAGACAACATCAAAGGGCGTGGTGAACAGAGGGGATTCTTTTCGGAAAAAAGGAGGAAGGTGTGGTGGATATGGGAAGGAGAGCCCACCCCGCGGTCTAACGCCCAATGTTAGCCCTCATTTGTCGGGAAGTCCTCGTTTACCTCCCAGACCACCCTTGGAAGTGGACAATAACCCCTCTTATTTCAAAATAGTGGCTCTTGGAGCACCCGGGGTCGGGAAAACGGCAATCACCAATCAGTTCATGACTTCCGAGTACATTGCATTCGACTCCTCCTTGGGTGAGTTATGTTTGATTAGTGTCAATAAATATATTTCTTCTTATCGAATCGATAATTGTGGCATTTTCGAATGATCTATTATATACATAGAGCTTTTATTAACGAGGAATACATATCATTAGTACAGCGTGAATGATATGATTGGAGAGAGAGAGAAAAACGCTCAGGACTACGGACCAACCAATGAAAAATTAGTAAACTTCCTTGTATTCTTCTATGTGTGTGAATAACATTATTGTCCCCGCACTTCATTTTTTTAAATGTTCTTGACATACAGTTAGACACAATCTTAAAAAATCTTAATGAGATTAGCCTGAAATTCCATTTCGAAGTGTTTCCTTTGACGTTTTGGTCTTCGATTTTTGAAACATATTCCATCCAATCCTGCCTTGACATGACGTCATTAACCAAATCACCAAGGGAGTTTGAGGCATTTAATTGAAATAACCTAAGAGACTTAAAAAATATTAAAAAAATATTTTGTTATTGAGACACAATAATGGCAAGCTATTCAGTAAGGAAGCGATTACAGAATTATATAGCCAATCGCACACTGAGAGGCTGCTATATCGAGCGTGTTAAAGTACATAAATGTTTTTCTAGGGTAAATGGTTTCCTGGAAATGTCAGACAGAATATCCAATCTTTACTCAGTTTAACACACATAATACGGTGTCAAACCTTTCACTTCCTTTACCCTTTATAATTGTTAGCTTGCAAAAGTTGTAGATGAAAAAAAAAATCAGAAATACCCATTTTTGTTTGTTTACACCTAAAAGGTACATGTGTATTTCAAAATATATAAAAGCTGTACACTTCCATTTATCATCTTACTAATACTTTTTCCTCATAAAAGTCCACGTCTGAAATCTCTTCGATTCCGTCCATTTCTGTGAGTCTGGCTTCTGCCAAGCTACAGATACTGGATTTTTTTTTTGTATGCGTTCGTATTTTACACCTCAAAGCTACTCACTTAATACGGCATGATTGACAGGTTGACTTTTGGCTCTTGGTCATGTTATCACAGTCTGTCAGTCTGACAGACATAAAAAATAAACAGCTAATTCTAGTGTATAAGGAGATGATTAAACTGAAAGATCACATCATATCTAAGTATTAAATGTTCTGGACAGGCCGCATATCGTGATGGTCAATGACGTCAGAAAAGAAATACATTTCTCGAATAATAGAACTTAATTGTAAACCAGTGCAATATGTGACAAAATAACTTTCCATAAAATGGGAAGGAGAGAAAGCTTTATGTAAGAAACAACAAATAAACAGAAATGGATACATACTATTCTGAAACACGTACTTTCATGTCTTTCAAATACACTGTGTAGTTAATTTTATTAAATCGTGTATGTTTCCAGACGGGTTCGATGTCCGGTAGTCATTTGTGTTTTTCTATCTGTACCTCAAGTGCTTTGTTTTGAACGTTTTGGTGAAGTCATTAGATATTAATTGTTGGTAAAAGTTGTAAGGTTTCTTACGACAAGGACCAACACTTGTTTACTGGAGGGCCATACTCGATACTCCTTGGCTAACGAGTCCAACACGAACGTCTCAAAATATATTATTGCCTCAGTCAATCATTTTTTCCTAAGTATAATCATCATTTT
This sequence comes from Saccostrea echinata, assembly GCF_033153115.1. Classification (NCBI taxonomy): domain Eukaryota; kingdom Metazoa; phylum Mollusca; class Bivalvia; order Ostreida; family Ostreidae; genus Saccostrea; species Saccostrea echinata. The sequence goes on from NW_026889779.1 coordinate 20,443,355, forward strand.
TTTACGATAAACATATAGAATTGCATGAATATTCCTTTAAGAATAAGACCTTGTTCTTGTAAAAAGAGAAAAATGATACTGCAAAGCCGTGATTTCCGTTTATTTCCAGTACTGGCATTCTTTGCAATGGCTATCGCAGACATTCTTGGTCATGTAGTTAATTAAAATAAATATGTGAGGCTTGAAATCAGCGGATAAGATTTCCGATTACCTGAAAACTAAAGCATTCAAAGGAGGCCAAGAGGTTCATTATATCGGGAAACATTTGGAGATGAGTAATTTTCGGTTGGTTGCGTAAAGAAGAGTTGTATCAAGAGGATATGAACTTGACGCCTACTTTGCAATCATCAAACTATCAGTTCTTTACACTTTCAATACCCAGCATCCAAAATTAGATTTCGTTAGAGATCGAGAAGTAATTTTAATTTGAATCAGAGATTTTCTTCAAGGATAATGTAATGGGTTTGGGGGAAACTAGATTAAGAAACTGCGTAATGACCCACTGATCTATATAACACAAAGAAAAGTTTATTTCAGCATTTTCAAATGAGCGTATAGTATACGCATTTTCCAATTTTGCCACTATGCTTTCTGATAGTATATAACGTGGCGCAAATCAGTAAAACTTTATGTTGAATGGTTCCTTTAATGATTTCATATGTTTATAATGCCAGTGAGACACAAACCCTTCACAAAGGGTCATGTAGATGGACGTGTGTTAGTGGCAATTTATTTAAGTAAACTGGCACATCACACATTCGATCAATTTAGATAGCTTCAATCCTTTAAGTATCAAATATAAATTAAAAGGCTGTCGCGACCCTCCAGCTAATAATTTGTAGTAAAAAAAAATCAGGAATATTATAGATATGCATTTTGTTTTCAAAACTCTTTTCGAAAAGAACCCTCATGCATACAATTTCAAGAAGTTGGAAAAAATCATATTATAATGCATTTCTATATCACGATATTTAGATAAACATGATGACTGATGAATTCAACGAAGAGAAATTTGCCAATATTTTAGGGCAATACGAATTTCTGAAATACCAATGCTAAAAAGCTCTTGGTGTTCAGCAAGACAACCACGTGTAAACACAACATCAATCTCCCATGTCTGACACAAAATATCAACAAAACCTGCCCAGAGTCAGGGAGGAAATCAGAAGAAATGCTGTTTTATCATTTTAAACTAATACAGTATGACAGGCGAGTGTCTCCTTCCCCTGAATTGTTACCAACGGACAGAAAGTGGATGATTATGTTTTTACAAGCTGCCATTTTCTTCTGATATTTATACATATGGCAGTATTCTAGAAAACCAATTTGTTTAGATTTTACGGTTGCAAAAAATTCAAAAATAACCTCATGAATCACTCAAATCTAAACCATAACAAGTGACCGATTTGGAATTTAACATCAGTAACATGGAATCAAGAAAACTCAAACATTAACTCTCTAAGCAGCCACTCTGCGGCGCAATAAAAGCAGTATGAACAAACATTAAAGAAAATGCCAACAAAATACCAATAATTAATTGCTGTTATTAAAATAGCTCTATCTTCGAGTCATAACATAAAAAAGGTATAAATCTCTTCATGTTTTTGACCTTTGAGTTCTCCTTGCAATTTTTTTTGATATTTTTTTTTCTATTACAGATCAAGGGGAACACGAGAAAACAATTTGTGTATTACTGAATGGCGTAGAGTCCACTGTGGAAGTTCTTGACGGCGCGGACATGCAGGTACATATCAAACGAGAACAACTTACATGTACCACAAATAGCAGATTAAACACACCATTTTTTAAAATTTGTCTACATTTGATAATCAATACATGATATGATATTTTCTTTTTCTTCTACCTGTGTATCTAAATTATGTCATGTTGCTATACCGGGATATTTTGTTTAAAGTATTAAATTCTAAAAGTTACTAGAATTTTGAAAGCTTTCAATTAGTTTTTAGTGCGAGAAATTGTGCAAGCAAAACGGAGCTTGATTTAAACTTCTTCCATATATATGTATACTACGAATACTTTTTCAATAAATGCAATATATGGGTTAATCGGTGAGTAAAGTGCATGTCAGTCATTTATTCCTAATTAGTTTTAATGTGTTGTTTTTATGTATGTATGAAAGGAAGAGAAAAATTCAGTAATGTGCTTGAAAATCCATTTAATTTGCGAAAATATTCTGTAATGCACTAAAATATAAAGGTATCTACATGCATATACGGAATGGATCTTTGATGTTGGTTTGGACATTGTAGAGTAGTTTGGAGGACATTCGGGCTGATGCTTTCCTCGTGATATTTTCTATCGCTCATCGAGATACGTTCGATGCCGCAGTTCAGCTACTTCAGGAGTTGCGCATGGACCTGGGGACCGACAGGACCACGATTCTAGTTGGGAACAAATCCGACCTGGTTAGAAAACGCAAGGTTACAACTGAAGGTAGGGTCATAGCCATTAAAGGCTATAGGTTAAATCACATCATTCACGTGTCATAGGTTTAAAAGAAAAATGCTACCTCACACCAAAGGGCTTCTCTGACTCTCTGCTAGCGTCTACAAAGTAGTCCCTGCATCACCATCGTCTCAAGCCACGGTCCGGAGTCCGCATATAGCTCTCTCCTACAGAATGGGAGAGGATCGTACATTTTGGCAGTGGTTTGCGACGATGCTGCATCACATATAGGGTAGTATGCGAAGAATTTTAAGAAAAATAGTTCCATACAAAATGCATTGATGTTGTCGTGTGTGTATGTACACATTTTCAATATGAAGAGAAAGTATAAAGTTGATATAGGAAAAGTATCATTTATAATATAATGCTTATATCCATTGCCTCCTTTGTAAGGAGGAAATTCTTCCAAATCATATGTCAATTTTAAATATTTTTATATTCCCAACAACCAAAATGAATTTGAATTACCATATCTATACTGGATTCCGAAACTTCATAAAAATCCTTACAAACAAAGATACATAGCGGGCTCCAGTAAATGTTCTACTAAATTTCATTCTTTACTCCTCACTAAAATATTAACAGTAGAGAAGGAGAAACTTCAGGAGTACTGTGCAACAATATATTCGAGAAGTGGTGTAAACAAGATGTGGATTCTTAAAAATTGCGGGGAACTTTCGGAAAATTTAAAATCACAACATTTTATCAAAAATAAAAAAAACAAACATGAAAACTTACGATTTTTCTACTCTATATACAACCATTCCCCACGATAAATTTAAGTCCAGGCTTTTTGACATCATTGACAGCTGATTTTTCAATTAAAATGGAACTCGTAATTTACTTACCTTGTCATTGGTCATTTGCAAAATTATTTTGTTAAAAAACATTCTGATTGTACACACAAGTACTCTGAAGTTGATATTAAAAGATGCTTGAGTTTCAGATTGACAAAATCTATGTGGTTTTTGGAGACCAGGTCTTCCAACAATCTGTTGGAATTTCATGGGTACCAATTGCGCCATTTTATTAGGAGACCTATTTTTGTATTCATATGAAGCAGAATTTATTCAAAATCTTATACATGAGAAGAAAAAAACCCTTGCTGTGGCCTTCAACTCGACATTTAGATATATCAACGACGTATTATCAATTAACAATAGTTATTTCCATTCATATGTCGACACGATATATCCAGTGAGCTTGAAATAAAAAAATACCACAGAGTCTGACACATCTGTTTCATATTTGGGTATTTTACGAGAAAAAGACGTTAATGATAACCAAACAAATTAGCTTTATGATAAACGTGGAGAATTAAACTTATCAATCGTCAACTTCCCTAACTTATGCATCCTCGCAAGCCAGGGGTCCTGAGTAAACACGTTGCCGTTGGACCCCTGGTCCAACGACAACGTGTTGACTCAGGACCCTTGGCTTGCGATGACGTTACTTATGCAGCAATATACCATTATCACCTGCATACGGGGTATATCTCTCAGATGATTCGATACGCAAGAGCATGCTCTACGTATGAACAATTTCTAAAACGAGGTAAGTTATTGACAAACACGTTGGTGAAACAATAATATCAACAGTCTCGTTTAAATTCATCATTTCGTAAGTCCTATGGTCGATACAATGACCTTGCCAGCAAATACAATCTATCCTTGTTAAATGCTGACTGACGTTTTTCATACTAATTGTTAGGCCATTATTGAATATTCGACGGATTTTTCCGTTATTTCCCGATCATGACAAGGAGCATCCGGTGGGTGTGACCGGTCGGCAGGGATGCTCACTCCTCAATGGCATCTGATCCCACCTCTGATGTTTTAGAGGTCCGTGTTTGCTCTGCTCCTGATTTGTATTGTTTAAATGGACAATAAGTTGTTCATTATCTCAACGTATTTCATTAATGCAGAAATGGAATTTTAAGTAAAACATAACCTGTTTTATACATGTTATACATGTACAAGCTTATTGTAAATGATGGAAGTGAAGCTTGCATACGGCGCCCTCTGGACTAAGATTAAAGTTATGGCATATATATGCGAAAATAATGTGTCGTATCCGAACTAATGTCAAATTAAAAAAAAAAAGACTGCATGGCAATGGTAATAGTAATATTCCATTTTAATTAAGGAGTCATTGTTTCAATATTAAGCTCACTGGGAATTTTCAAAAAATCTTTTTCAAAAACTTCAAAATTTCTGTTTTCAAAATTGTATGCAGGCAGTTATATGAAGTTTAGCTTCTTGCTTTGTAAAATCACTGCGTTAAATTCATAATGAGTTACTTTACCATTCTCCGAACTGCCGCATTGGTTTAAGAATGTTGTCCCATGGTCTCTTGTTTAAGAATCAAGATAACAGCCAACGAGGTTCCAAACTGGTTCAAAGAACCAGGTTCAACAAGAGCCTTATTTGGCCCGCTAATCTCTGATTTTTTTTTCCAATTTAAATGGTCAGCAGGTTAAAATTTAAAATAAAAGTTGGACTCATGATGACTACCCATCTGTTTAAAAAGTAGTGTCATTTCATCTTAAGTATAGTTATGTATTATGACCTCAAAAACTGCGACATTACTCCCATTCTATTCATTTTTTTTTTTCGAAAATATGCACAACCTCCGATTCAAAAATTATAACATACCAATAGAAATGTTATTAAAGTTTATCATAAGTTGACTCCTTTATACGGTGGATATTGGTCATTTGATATTAATTTCATACAATTCAAAAGGCTCGCCAAGGCAATCATATAATATGATTGATATTCAACCACAAACCGTTGAAGATCCTATATTTATGAGCTGTACTCATGCAGAATACTTAACTGAGTGCACTCAAAAATAACAAAAATGATTTTTTTTTTTAAAAAAAATGTCCATATAATTCATGAACATGGCAATTTCAGAAGAAGACCCTCGTGAAATTTTTATGGGTAATGAAAGAATGGGACCTCAGCTTTTTGAAATTGGACTTAAGGTTGGAAGTAATTAATTGGTCTACAGACAGGCTTATATTTAGGCTTATAAACTACATCTTCGCTAACCAAGGGTTTTTGATACGCTACTCTCCTCATAAACCCTTGGCATACGGTGCTGACAAAAGACGGGGGTTGTTTTTGTCACGTGCTCATGATTCTTACCAGGTACGCACAGATTGCGTCATCGACAGAAATAAAAAGCGTATTTAAAAAAAAAATGTTTTTAAAGAATAATTAACAAGAAGGTATTGAGTTGTGTTAATTTGTTATTTAAACGTAAAAATGCAAATCTACATCTTCAGTATAGATTCTTAATCACATATTTTGCACGTTGCTTTAGAAATTGGATGACGCCATATTGCTATTAATAGAATGGCATGCTATCTTACGGATCATTGTTTACTTGCGTTTTACATTACCGATATTAAAGAGTCAAGATATATCCCGAACGCAAATATCGTCATTTACAAAAACAATTGCTGATTGGTCGAACGATGTCGATCAACTCCAATCACAACTTGAGAAAAAAATCCCAACTTTTTTTAACACCGTATGCCAAGGGCTTATGAGGAGAGTAGCGTATCAGAAACCTTGGCTAGCGAAGATGTATAAACTAAAGCTCGTAAAGTTTGGGAGTTATTAACTATCAAAACAACATCGAAAAAAAAAATGTTATATGATTATCAGACGATTCATTTCTACATGATAGTTGTTTTTCTATAATTCGTAACGTAGTAATGACAGCTGATACATGCACATATATGATAATGCAGGATTCTAGAATCTTTGAAATAGACACACCTAGCTTGTTCAACTGAGCAAAGGTAACAAAATTTCACCTGGTGGTGCTATTTACTTGAGATTGTGGGTAGATTGGGTTTCCAGTTGCACGGCATTGAACGAGTGGTGATCCGAAACCGGTTCAGTGGCCTGAAACTCAGAGGCAGTTGTTGCATGTATGGAGGAAATTCAATCTTGTGATCTGGAAGAAAATTGAGAAATAAAAAAAAAGCATACAGATTATAAAGAAACGTTTTTGTCTGTTTTGTGTTTGGTTAGTTGTTATGTCCCTACTAGAATTTTCACTGGTCTTGTGACGTCACTAATTGTTGGTGGAAGGCTGCAACTTTAGACCTCGGCAAAAAATTAGAAACGTTAAAGTATGTAATTATTGAGCAGTAGAAAACGTCATCTTAAATGTGACGTATGTCGATTTCTTGCCTAGTTGACGATCTCGTTTCGCTAGACTACAGCAACAAAAAGGATACTTTTTACTAGTATAATTTGTGATGTATGCGGCAATAGACTTCTTCCTGATGCACGGAAGAACCCAATAAAGCAAAGTTGTCTGCCCTTTACCATAGATTAACTTGTAAATGGCAGCATATTGGAACTATAAAGATCATTACTTTTGTTGATTGAATGTCGGGCATGGTGGCTTTATTTCACGAGCTGACATCGTTCTCTGTAGGGGATTTGAACTGGAAAAAGGAATCTGCTTATCTGCTGAATTATACGGTATATTACTCATTTCAATGACGTCTGGCGGCCTTAATTCTGGTACAAAGCTCTGTTGATCTCTAAAACTTTCTTTGGAATCAATTTCTGATATTAACATAGCTGGTACTTCAACCGTGTTTCAAAAAACATTAAATAATTTTTAAACTCACGAATGCACTAAAATTCACAAAGTTGAAGTCGAATTAATATGACGGATTGAAGGAGTTAATATTATCTTAGATAAATTTAAAAAGAAAAAAATTGATAGCAATCATTTTGCCATAATGCTCTAAGAGATAGGCATTATATACATGCACTAAGAAACGTGCACTCTGGGTCGATACAACAAATGAAAAGGTCGAACACGCTTGATTTCGTGTACGATAAAAGAACATTATAATAAAAAAGTTATTTTCAGCAGATGATAAAAAAAATCATATTCATATGCATTTTTTGTTGTAACATTTCTGTTAAGGTTAATAAGAGCGATCTGGAATTCAGTCAAATATTTGAACCAATTAACTTAAACATGTTCCTAATTAGACGGCCCTAACATGATGAATTTTCACAGAACGAAATAGTGAGAACAATACAGCGGTTTTGGCAGAATGTTGTGAAAAGATGAAGACTTCACGCAGTTTGTATGTTCTACGTGCTATTCTCCCAAAGATCAAGCAATTATTTTTGATTTTTAAGCGATTGTAACTTCTTTTTTTATTTTTATTTTTTTTTGTTTGCATCTAGTTTTTTTCTCTTTGTAACTTTGAATTTATTTTCTTTGACTCTCAAATTTTCGAAAGAGTTTGCTTAGACGACGTTGCCTCCAATCCAGTTGTAAGAACAATTGGCAGTGGAGTTTTGCTATGTATACATATCAATCAGTATCATTTTCGTTGCTGTGTATATCTGTTTTATTTAGATATTTTGCGATTTATGTGGTTAAAATGTCAATTTACGCAGGTACTCTTTATCAAAGATGAAAATGATCTATCATCTGTAAGGGTCGATAGTTTACATTTGAAAGCAAACATACAGCACCTAACATTCTTAGAAGTTCGCTATCTACGTCACAGGATACTCTCAGAAAACACAAGCGTCTATGCAAATTGAATAGATCCATTGTTTAAGTTTATACACAAAAACTAAACAATTCTTCATTTGAAGCTAACTGTAAGCAGTCGTGATTTTTCAAGTGTCCGTTGAACTTGGAAAAAGGCTCTTTTCTTGTCTGCACTTAACGATTTGGCAACTTATCACGCCAGGTGTATTATGCAGGTGAAAGTGAAACGTCTGCTTGAAGCTGATCCATGATTATTTAAGAAAAATAACAAAATCACTGGAAACTAGTCGGTAATTATCCCTGCAGATGTTGGTTTTTCCTTCAAACAAACATGGCTGAAAATGATTGATTTAATTACAATTCAGGACCGTATAGTTAAAATATTTCAATTTTGAATCGTAATGATAACAGAGGAAAAGTTTATGTCATATTCAGTTGTTTTTACTGAAGCTGCTTGCATACAATTGAACACAATTTTACATGCTATAATATTCCACAATCACCTGCATATGGTGTTTATTTCTTCCAACTGATTTGATACTTAAAGAGATCATAAATGTTTAAATAGAAGCAGACTACTGACAAATAAGTTGACGTTATAGGGTTTTCAACTCAGCATTTAGGGCAAACTCTGTTGTTGTTTAAATGCAAATACAAATCATCGTTGAGTCGTATTTTGACTGACATCTTTCCAGTTCTTATTTTAAGGCCATTGTTTTTAAACCATTTTGACTACAGATTACTGAATACTTCGTTTACCTCATCAATACAGGGGGTCCACGTCGGGTGTGACCGGTCGACAGGGGATGCTTACTCCTCCTCGGCATCTGGTTTCACCTGTGGTATTTCCAGAGGTCCGTGTTCACGATTCGTAATCTTTACCTTTCACATACTATCAAGTAGTTTCCTTTAGTTGTTGTAACCCACATGCCCATCCTTAACTTTTTTTAAAAACAAAGTTTTAAATAATTCTATTTGATAATGAAAATATATTTGCATTGTTAGTAACCTTGACGTGTTTTAAATTGTGGCATGTATTACATTTATACTATTTTTATATCGCATTATATTTTTATTTACAGAAGCACTGGAATTGGCCCATCAGTTTGATGCTAAGTACACCGAAACATCGGCCGCACTGAATCATAACGTGGACGAGTTATTGGTGGGGACTATTGATCATATCCGTCACAAGTTAAATCCGTCCTTACCGGAACCGGTTCTGAAATTAGACACCCGGAAATCTCATGCATTGCGTGTTCCATCCTTTATAGGACCATTTGAATTTCTCAGTCGGCTCTTTCGAAGAGGTAACAAAAAATCAAAGAAGTTCTAAATTACGTTTGCAATGGAGCAGTGAAACGTTAATCAATAGGCATCGTCATTTTTCTAAACGTACTCGTATATTTTGTCAAAGCACACGACTCAGTTATTTTTGTTTGTTTGCCTTCATTATTCGAGAATACTTTATGATGCTGAACTCAAAAGTTTTTTTTTAATTAATTTTGTTTATTTACCAATACGTACATAAACTATCCTTATTTTAAGAACAGAATAATTTTTTTCTTGAATTCATAATAATAAAGTGGGAATTTTTGAAATACTAAAAGATAAAATCAAAAAAAGTATACTACCAAGCTTGATTGGTTACCATAAAAAAGCTGCCATTTTTATAGGCAACAAACAAAAATATCCTTAATTAGTCACATAAAATGCAGTTGCGCCGTTCGTCGAGTTATCCAAGGTTGTATTGTAACGTCATTATGAGTTAAGATAATGTTACGGCTATGCTAACTGAAGAAATAGTATTAATCTGGTTTTGCAGACATGTAATGATTTTTATTTACTTTGTCAATTTTTACTGTTTTATGATCTGCAATATGTTAGATATTTATGGATGGATATTACATTGTATTTTGTTACCAAGAATGCAACTTTTAAGTTTAACTCCTCAGAGTGATCAATGCCTTTTCACAAACACGTGCTTGCTTCAGCTAATCTACATGTAAAAGAAATGTTAAGGTCTATTTATAATTCAGACCCTTTTGGTACTTTTATTACTTCTTTTAATTAGATAATCCAAAAGAAAAAGCAAATTAATTTGTTTACTTGAACAAAATGCCTCCTTCATGAAAGGGGGTTTCATTACCTGCCAGCATCAATTGTAAATTCTGTTTTTGAGTGTAATTCTAATAAAAGGTAGATTATTTTGTTAATGTGGTAAATTAGTTTCCTGAAGTTTGATCTTCTGAATAAACATCCGTCTGTGTGCCTCTATTTTAATCTGACTAAATTACCTAGATAGCAATGATAATGGCGGAAAACGGCAGTGAAGAAAATCAAAAGCAGAGAGAGGGGTGATTAAAACAGATATTTCTGTTCTGGTCTACCCCAAGATCATATCATTCCATCCATAATGTATCTCGGAGATAGTTTTTTCTAAATTGTATTCAAGATTTTTTTCATCGTAGTTTTATTAATATTCCATAGATATATTACGGAGAAAAATATTAACATTATCAAAATATTTTTTTTTATGTGTCTCAAAGTGCTTATTATACTCGATAAGTGTCGTTTGTTTATTTGATATATGAATATAACTTATAACAGTACACTGTATTTCACATGGTGCTTTGTACATAGTGCATGTAAATTTCAGTATTCTTTTTTATGTGCACTTCCTAATTATGTAAATGAATATTATGATTAATTAATCTGTATATATAATGCATTTGATGTCTTCTACTCAAGTAATTATTATACGCCATGTATCAAATTTTGATATCACAATAAAAAAGCCATTCTAATAATAAATATTTCAAGGATAAGTTAGTAAAAAAAAATAATAAAAAAGCCCAAAACAACAGTTAGCCTGCGGAAATGCATGTATTTTTGACCCGCCATATCCTTAAATGCGAGAAATATTGTGATTTTCAACTACGTTGGGACAGTCGGTACACCCTGTAGTGTTTGCCAAGAAACAGGTGCTTTGTCAATTTCAGAGGCGCATTTGCGAAGGAGAAGGGTTGACGCCCACTTGATTTCGATAAAACATGGTGATGATAATATTTTATCACCGAAAGAGGTCTGTAAATCAGGACTTATCATACTAGACGAGATAAGTATCCTTGAAAAGAGAAAATATTGAATGTCTTAATTACTCTACCTTATGAAAATATCTAAAATGATTGTTGCCACTTTTGTGCATCATACAAGTATGGTTAAGGCTGTGAATTTTCAAACTATATTTTTACCCAATGGTCAATAAATTAATCGAAATAGGCCCTCATCTGATAATAACCTGGATGCTGACTGAAAATCGCACAACTGTAGTTTCTACGCGATCTCTTATTACATTAAACAGCAAGACTTGGCAAAGAAGCCCTAGTGAAACATATCGAATTATCCCGCTCTTTGCTGTCTAGTGTACTACGCGAAACTGTGACATTCACTCCCTGTTTAAAACTCGACTGATGACAAAGATCTTTTATATTTATCATCATATGAATTATGCACTGTATAATCAATCTGGGTCTTGAACAGTTACAAAGCGAATATTCCATCGCAAATCAAAACAGGGTTAAGGATATGACAGGAAGTATATGCTCTGTTTTTTTTTTTTTGTTTTTTGTTTTCATTTTTACAACTTGGGTCTCTCTCTCTCATTACGAAGTTTTACATTCGTGGCCCATGAGTAGCATTGATACACGTACATAAATTCGATGAAGATGACAAGAATAATCTGTAAAAAGCAACTCCCTACTTTAGAATTGGCAGCCCTTCTACTCTTGGTGAGCGATGCTTCTTTTTGTGTACTTTGGCCTGGTGTTAAATCTTTATTAAAGTATTGGAATAGAAAATTATTATATCTTTCGTGTAAGTAAACATTTTATGCCCGAAAGTTCAATCGGAACATTCAGTATCGGTTAAACTGCGTGAATTATGTCGATATATTCGAGAGCATCCTTATACCATCGCTAGAGAGCAAGCTTTTGTTTCTTTCTTAAGGTACAGGTAATTCTACATAGAATGAAATATATCTGCATGATAAAACTTTTAAACAAGCAAATATAGTAGGGATAGCATGATCACAGTACAAAATAACGAACAAAGTACGTAGACAATTTACCAAATGAATATTCTGAGAAAGTGCATATTTTTGCATTGCATTCACTAGATAAAGCCATTCGAAGGTTAAACATCTGGTAAACCTAAACTTTTTACAGGCGATTTTTAATTCTATATTCCAATATTGAAGGTTAGATGCAGGACTTTGAATAAAAAATTCCATGAACTCTTAAAATTACACTCTGGAATTCAAGGTAATCAGCGCTCACTTACTATATGATGGCAAACTAAGAATAACACTTGTAACTTGTGATATTCCGATTCCTTAACGTTTTACAGCTGCGTGGAGCGTTTAGTTTTTGCGTGCTTAAAATCTGCACTGTACAAGAAGCAAAAACTAAGAACATTTCAAGGTTGCTGGATTAAATTAGCAACTGGCAGGGAGAATCAAATTGTGACATGCCTGGAATTGCTTGCTTCTATTCTGTGACCGTTTTAATAAATCAATACAAAGAATGTTTTTCATATTCCTAGTGCAAAGACCGGTTCAATAACAGAGAAGAGTGTGTTAAGGTAACTAAAATACATGTATAGAGATCTACAGAAAGTAAAAATAAGACAATATAACATTAAGATATCAGTCGAATCCTGTTATCGAACTCGAAACTTCGAGAAATTCAAGGATTCGAGGCAGTGAGGTTAAAGTACATAAAGAAGAAGTAGTCTGGGTTTATAGATCAATTCTATATATCCGTGCATGGTATTCGAGAAATAGATGTTCGAGATACCGAAGTTCCACTGTAATTTTAATGTGCATGTACTAGTATTACAATGACATCTAAAATATGAATTTAATCAGTCTCACCATTATTATAATGATTATTTTGGAAACTAATGAACAAACTAGAACTCTTAATCCTGGTCAGATGCTCATAAAATTTTACGTGATCTGAATAAGCCGTTCGCATCGTAGTAGCTGTAGAACTATATCTCTTTCGAAAAGAAAATTAGCCATACCATAAATTTATTAAAGACAACTACCATGGAGATTTCCTCATTTTTTGATCATATATGTAGAGAATTATACCACCCCTATCTCCAACCCCCACCCCGATCTCCCCCACCCCCACCCCCACCCCTGGTATACTACAGGTTACAGAGTTCTCCGGTATGTCGGTCCAAATTTTCTTTCCTAAAGAGCTACTGTTCAGCAGCTAACATCGTAGTTATTCAATAATTTTCATGCATTAGTTGTATTGTTCTAACACCAGTATAATTATTTATTATAAATTATATTTACTTATGGCGTATTTTTATGATCGGAGTGACAATAAATTATTTCTTTCGATAGAAATGTTTGCCGAGCACAGCTGTAGGCTCAGTCAGTCCAACATGGGTTCTAATTATCCTATATAAAATTATAGACCACGTAGAAAAAAATCTCATTTTCAAGGTGGTCATTTTATTAAGGTGAGTGTGCATCCATATAGTAAATCTGAACTGTCTAACTTCTCCTCAACATTATTGTAATAGTATAACAGAAAACAATCCGAGACAACCTAAATATCTTCAATCCACAAACAAATGTCTAATATTGATTCCTTAAAAAATCTGTTCTCTTGAAATTCAAGAAGACTCATAAATGCTGTATCTTGCTTTCATTGTTTGTAACTAATGCTCATATCACAGGCGCTTGTTTCTGTAATAATTTTTTTAACCCATAGTGTAATATTATATTACATGTACATACTATGGGTTAAAATGGATTACAGAAACAAGTGCCTGTGACTCAAATGCAGGAAAGGATTTGTTTGAAATATTGTGTGTTGAATTTGACAGATACACATTTTCTTGTGTATATGATATACACATGTATGTGGTATAACATTTTAATTTTAAGATGAGTATACAAATCTCTTTAATAAATCAACTAAAGACAAGATTATGAACACGAAAAGAAATATTTTAATATATTTTTAATATTTTTTATTATTTTAAAAAGATATGTAAAAATTAGATTTTTTTTTTAAATCACAGAAAAGTCTCATTGTTCATTAAAGACTTTATTAGAGTACTTGTTCTTATAGACCATTTGGTCAAGAGTTTTTCTGGTCGAATAATAATCTTTGGTATAGTCTGACATATCTGTTTCATATATGGATAATTTACTTGAAAAAGACGTTAATTGTAATCTAACAACCAAGCTTTATGATAAACGTGATGACTTTAACTTTTCAATCGTCAACTTCCCTTACTTATGCAGCAGTATACCTTCATCATTTGCATACGGGGTTTATATCTCTCAGTTGATTCGATACGCAAGAGCGTGCTCTACGTTTGTACAATTTCTAAAACGAGGTAAATTATTGACAAACAAGTTGATTATTTCGTAAGTTCTATGGTCGATACAATAACCTTGTCAGCAAATACAATTTATCATTGAGTCAAATGCTGACTGACGTTTTTCATACTAATTGTTAGGCTATTATTTACACACTGAATTGTCGACGGATTTTTCCGTTATTTCCCGATCATGACAAGGAGCACACGGCGGGTGTGACCGGTCGGCAGGGGATGCTCACTCCTCCATGGCTCCTGATCCCACCTCTGATGTTTTGGAGGTCCATGTTTGCTCTGCACCTATTTTGAATGTTTAATGGACTTTTGAGCTTGAATACTGTTCGTTATCTCCATATATTTCATAGTGTTATTTTTCATTTGTTTATCTCCTCCTGAACTATTGGATTAACTTTCACCAAAATTGTCTCCAACGATGTAAGACATAAGACAATTCTATAAAATATATTCTTCTGATTAATGACCTTATAATAACTCACTTCAAAGGGTTAAAGATCGGCACTAGATACCTAAGTAGTGGTAGCGGGGCGGGATCATTCCAAAAAATATATTTTCAACATTTCGGCAGGGAATAAAAAAGTTTTATTTTTCCAATAAAGTTCCAGGTGAGGTCAAAACATAATCCAAAGATAGGTAGAGGAAAATATCACCTAAATCTATGCATTTAGATTTGATCAAGAAATTCCAGTTATTGGAATAATTGACTCAATACAGATGTCTAATTTTTACGTGAGAAATGATTCGGAAAGTTTCCTTTTAAATTCTCCCCAAGTAAACCAAACAGACATTTTAGCTAAAAAATTACATAAAAGCATTTTCATATATATAAATTGTTCAACTTTTACAAGTAGGTTATTTTGTTGATTATTAGAATGTCCAATAAGGAGTGGTTTTTGTATTGTTTAATAATCAAATTTACTTTATTAAAGATAATGACTAATGATTTATTTATCAGTGAAAGAACGTATTTTGGCTGAATTGCATTTGTTTTGTATACCATGAAATGGTGTTTTTGTTTTTATATATACCCAGACGTAAACATGAAGTATTGCTTACTCCTTGTCTTGTTCGTTACCACTTCATATGGGGCGCCATTGGGCGAAGTTCAGCAGCTCCCGGAGCTTCAACCCGTGAGTGACTTTGCTGCCATTACATCAATATTTTATAATTAAATAAAATAAGCCATAGCATAGGATGTTGATCTTTGATTAGCTTTCCTTAGACTTATTTTTACTCTATAGAACATCAAAAAATCTGTATGTTTGGCAGAAAACCAGATATCTAATTTAAAACAACGGAATTTATGAAGATAGTTCAAAACCTCTTTAAATCATTTTGTTTTGTAAATTGCTATAGAAACAACCCGTACAGCTTCCAAGCTTTCCAGAAGTCGTTAAACCAGAGGATAAACAATTACAGGAAAGAGAGGTAAAACCAGAGACAAAACCACTGCCAGCAGAAGACCTAACTCCTGAAACAAAACCCTCACCGAAAAACTCGGGTCTGGAGGCTGAACTCGCTGATGAAGAACCAAAACCAGAAACTAAACCAGCTCAACGAAGCCAAGAAACCGAAGAGGAAGAGGAACAAGTACCCCAAACCAAACCAGCTGAACGAGGCTTAGAAACTGAAGATGAAGTGGAACAAGTCCCCGAAACCAAACCAGCTCCAGCAGAAGTTAGTACAATAAAATATATAACTTAATGATTAAAATTTTAATGCATATACGTGTATTTTAAAGTTAAAATTTTAGTCTTAAGATTTTTCTTATTCAAAATCCAACTCAAAGATGATTAGCCAGAGAAAAGCAAAGTATGAGGTACTTGAGATTTGTCGTGTTAAAAAAAACAAAAAAAAAAAAAAACAAACAAACTGATGTAGATACCCTGTTACCTCAGTATATGATGCATGAACTGTGCGACTTATTTAGGAGAGAAAAGCGGGAGAACTATTGTACAGGGAAAACCAGTTTGTGTGTATGTAAACTAAAATTTTCTTCTAGCAAGTCACCAACCATAAGGTGGAATTTTTTTTAAGGGAGAGGGGTGGTTTAAAGAATTGCTTCTATGTGAGTTGCTTCTGACTTCAAAAACAGAGTTATAATGCTCTTTTTGGTTGACAGATCCATGACACTGAAATTCGGTGGTTTTAATTTATATTTTTGTTCTCTTTCTCATTGTTTTCAACGTTAATTTTATGCTGTGTTGTTGATATGACAGAACATGTGGATGTTACATAGCTATCTTTTTTTATTTATTTTGAAGAGAGAGTTAGAAGAGGAGGAGGAGGAATAACGAACAGTTAGAGAGAGAGAGAGAGAGAGATGAAGAACTAACTATACAACTGTTAAATGTACACTGTTGAATTGTGACATTTCAATAAATTCCAATATTCACACAATTTTTTTTTTATTTTACTTACGACTGACGAATATATACAAATATTATAGTTCTTAACAATCAATATTAAAAAAAATGTTTAATATAATTATTATTATTATTTTGTTTTTGTTTGTTTGTTTGTTTCTTTTTTTACAGTACACGCACAATGTCACGCATATTTTTAAGACTGTGCTTCTCAAGCATTTAGTTAGTCATAATTTACTAGTGGTGCCAGGGCCGTCAACAAGTTTCTGAAAGAGGTTTTTCCCTCCCCTAAGCTATAAAATCTTAAATGTGTACCATTTCATTAGGTTTGGGTGTATTCTATATGTCATTTAATATTAGATAAACAAAATTTAGCAGCATAAATGTAAATACATTTAGATGAATAGTGAATTTATTTTGTTTTGAAAATATTTTTTTTTTTAATTTTTCTTAAACAAGGTGTAATGTATCACCTATAAACATGACGAACATACAAATCACAATCTCTCTGAAATATGTCACAATGTAGCAGTATTTTGGACAAAACATAAAAGAACATAGCTACATGTACGATCAAGGGGACATAATTAAA
The DNA here is from genome assembly GCF_033153115.1 of Saccostrea echinata. Taxonomy (NCBI): domain Eukaryota; kingdom Metazoa; phylum Mollusca; class Bivalvia; order Ostreida; family Ostreidae; genus Saccostrea; species Saccostrea echinata. The sequence goes on from NW_026889779.1 coordinate 20,460,755, forward strand.
AAATAATGAAAATTTGGGGAGGTCATTTAAAAATCTTCTTAAGAACTTTTTGGTCAGAAAAAATGAAAGTTATGTGAAACCTTCCTGGCGTAGTGCATACTTAAGTTTGTACAAATCCCCCCCTCCCCCCCCCCCCGGGGTAAGGTTGTGCCATTATAGGAGATCAGATCTTTACATGGGAATGTATAGGAAATTTCTTTTAAAAATCTTCATCGGACCACAATCAGTCATATTGATATGCAAGCACATTCACATTTTGGGGAGATATTTTTTATTTTCGGAAAAAAAAAGAAGATTTCTCGATTCCTCAATTGTAGAGTTTTTGCCCTTGCACGGTAAAGTGTACGTGAACCAGAGGTTAATGGTGATTCTAGATCCGAACCGTAGTAAGCACAAGTACGAACAGCTGATAAGTACAGTCTACATCAAATACTTCTAATTCTGAGAGCTGACACGTGAGGGCGCATGAAACGTGCGTATAAAGTCAGGTCATGAAGTGTACATCATTAAGATGAGCTGTAAATTATTAAAGTACATTGTAGAGGACAATTTTGAGGAGCATCGTGTGTGTTCTACATATAAACATAGCGCAATATATCTGAATTACTATATAATGACTGTATTAACATTTATATAATCGAAAGACACTGTTAATTTCTTTTAACTTATAACGACAGAATATTTAAGAAAAAATTAAGTGATTAATTCATATATCGTAATTATGATTCCCATACGACAATGCTATTGTCATTTCAACATCCAATTTTTATTCAATTGTTTACTCAAGTGGGCAAAATTCCTGCAAATAAACTTTTCAATTTATTCATTTTGGCCTATTAAAATTTTATGAATGCTTGATCACAAATGAAGTAATAAACTTTACTTTTCAATTTATTTTATTCTAGATCAAAGGGCAGATTATTCTATCTGCATAAAAATACCACAAAATCAGAACTCTTTAGTGTGCAATGTATATAGGGCTCTTAAATCAAATAGTAAGATATTAAACCATTCCAAATCTTCTACCTTGATTTTTCTCTAAAGGTTCAAAGTCATAGAGTTCAAAATGTCAATTTCTTCCAAAATCTTTAAATATTGTGTTTCAACGTTTCAAGTTCATTTAGTTCAAATTTCTGTTTTGTTGTTGTTGTTGTTTTTGTTTTTTTTTTGTTTTTTTTTTTTTTTGTTTTTTTTTTTGTTTTTTTTTTTTTTTTTGCGTTTGTTTGGTTTTTGTTTAAAATTTTCTATAAAAAATTTGATTTAAACTGAAATCATGTCCATAAAATTACTTGAAAAACTTCGAACCATAACTAATGTGGACCTAGACCATTCATAAAGATCAATGTCATTTTGTTAAAAGCCATATATTTGATTGATATTTTGATTGATCCTTTTTCTCCTTTCTTTCTTTGATTATTTATTTTTGCGAGGGAGAGAGAGTTCAACTTTAATTTCTCTTTTGGGGGTTTGATCTAGTCTAGTATCTAAATAGCAATCTGGCAAAGCCCTTCAAAACTTTTTGAAAAAAAAGCTAAAAATGTACTTATACAGATATTTAATTAAATTACTCTTAATTTTGCCGGATTGCCTTGTATTAATACTTCACAGATAAATACATGTATGAATGGTCTTTGATCGCCTAACTAGAGTAAAGGTTAATGTCTACATGTACGTTAACCTCCACAATTTAATTGTTATACAACTTATTGATATATGCCAGAGTACAGTCATCGTTTTGATGAAGGAGAATGCCCCACCCACCCACTATACAGTGTATAAGCCAATTAAGACATTGATTTCAAAGAAAACAAAGAATAAAAAAAGAAAACAAATTATGAAACATCTAAATGCATAGGTAAGTAAAATAATTTTACAGGAAAAAATAATTTGTAAAGTATCAAGTTATTCTGATTTCAAGGATTTAAGCTGGGGTTACAACCCTGTAGTAAAGAGATTAAAGCTACTTTAACCTCGTATGACCTAAGCTCGACAATTAAATTTTGAGAAGTACATGTACTTATAATATCCTTATTCAATACTGTGGATTCAGAAGCCAGATAAATTTTAACTCAACATTTAATGACCTTGCCCTTTGAAATACTAGTACGGCTATCTAGTTTCTTTTTTTTTTTCTTTCCTTGTTTTTATACCCACACTTTCTAAAGAAAGTTCGGGTATGTTGTTGTTATATCCTGGTCCGTCCGTCCGTCTGTCACACTTTCTTCCTCCTTAAACGCTTATTAAATTTTGAGCAGTAACCAATTCATCTTTTTGAAAATGATTGGTGGTGTCCTGAAGATGTGCAATAAGGTTTCAGGATTTTCATTTTATCCTGGGGCCGTTAAAATGATGTTTTCTAGATAATTTTTTTTTTAAAACTTGATTAACAAAACTCCTTTTACATTTTTCTACAGTAGCCAAATTATCTTTTGGAAAATGATTGTTTGTGTCATGTAGATATCAATAAGGATTCGGAATGTTCAATTACATCCTGGGGCCAATTTAGGATTGGGATGACCCCAGGCCCTTGCCGAACAGAATACTATTCATTTTGACATTTGCAGCAAGATCATACATGTATATGGTAAGGGGTTGGGAATCTCAAGTATTTTCAAGATATTTGAACAATTATTAAATGAAGGGGTGAGGGATGACCCTATGAAACACTTACCCACATAATACTCAATGCAACTCGACATAAGCTGCAGCATATATGTGTTTTAAGGCTGGGGAACTCAACTGTTTTAAAGATATTTAACAATTATACACTGGGGGTTGACAGTGTGGGGAAGACCCTTGGGCATTTGCTAATCATAATATATACCCAGTGTATTTTGACATAAGCAGCAAGATAATATATGTTTTAAGGGTAGTGATCTCAACCATTTAAAAAAGATATTTGAACAATTATAAACTGAGGGGATAGAGATGACATCGGAGCATTTGCTGCAAACAGAATCCTTGATGTTTCTTGACATAAGCAGAAAGAATATCTATGGTCTAGAGGTGGGGATCTCAAGCAATTTAATGATATTTGAACAATTATAAAATGAGAGGTTGACTCTGGGGCATTTGCCCGGCATAACACTTAATGCATTTTGAAATAAGCAGCAAGAATATATATATATATATATATATATATATATATATATATATATATATATATATATATATATATATATATATATATATATATATATATATATATATATATATTAGGGTGGGGATTTTAACCATTTTTAAGATTTTGAACAATTATAAAATGAGGTGGGTTGGGATACTTGATGGCACTTGCCGGTTATAATACACAATGCATTTTGACTAAGCAGCAAGAATATATATGATTTAGGGCTGGGGATATCAACTGTGTTAAAGATATTCAAAGAATTATAAAATGGGGAGGGGCGTATGGATGACCCTGGGACACTCACCAAACAGGATATAAAGAACATCTTGACGTAAGGCTAACAAGAAAATATATATAGTTAACGGTTGTGGATCTCAACCATTTTCAAGATATTTTTCTAATTATTTCATGGGGGGTGGGTCCCGGGCATTTGCTAAACAGAATACTCAATGCATCTTGATATAAGCAGCAAGAAAATGCATATGGATAAGGGCGGGGATCTCAAGCATTTTCAAGACATTTGAACAATTATAAAATAAGGGGATGGGAATACTAGTAGCCTTGGGGCAATTGCCCAACATAATACTCGTTGCATTTTGACATGAACAGCAAGAATATATGCAAAGGGTGGGGATATCAAATGCTTTCAAGATATTATGACCAATCATAAAATGTTGTGGTGGGGATGACCTTGGGAGCATTTGACTAACCAACCATTTCATGTATCTTGATATAAGCAGCAAGAAAATATATTGTATAGCGGGGGATATGTCAATAGTTTTCAAGATATTTGACCAGTTATAAAGTAAGGGGTAGAGATGACCACGGGGGCAATTGTCCAAATTCCACTAAATGTATCTTTACACGAGCAGGAAGAAAATATACAGTTAGAGTGGGGATGTCAATTAAACAATTTCAATTATTCATTGGTATTCATTGAGATGACCCCCCCCCCCCCAACTCCTGGGTACTTGACTTATTTATCATTTAACTTTGATAATTGTTCGTTATTACTATGCGCTCAGTATGTCTACTTAATGCCCATAAATAAACTTTTTTTGAAAGAATTGATTCATATTCACCACATGACTAAAAGCAACTTCCTGACCTGGTTAGATTGAACTAGAAACTACATTTGCACTTTGCATTTAGCTCAGTTTCACAGAAACTATTCAAGATACTATTTTTTTTCAAACTTCATATACTGAGACATATTAATGAAAGCTACTGTTGAATCATTTAAATTCGTTGGGCCAATTTTCGAGGATTGCTTAAATTTTACAGGTTCGTGCGGACATAATTTCGTGTATTCTCTTACAGAGTATACCTACATGTACACATGTACAAAAGGAAATATGACTTTGTAACCCGAACTTATGAATTCGTGGATGAAAGGTATACCCACGAATTCCACGAAAATTGAGTCTCCATGAAATCTATATTCAACTGCATCAACATTTTTACCTTGACCTTTACTTTGACATTGACCTCACTTTTCTTAATTTTGTGTTTAGCTCAGTTTCAAAGAAACTATTCACAATACTGATACATTTTGGTGAGAATTATTCTATTTTATCAACATTTATGACCTTGACTTTTCCTTTGACCTCTTTTTTTCATTTAGCTCAGTTTCAAAGATACTTTTCAAAATATTTTTATGTAAGCTTATACACTGATACATTGTTTTGTGAGAATTTATCAATTGTGACCAATCATTTTTTTTCCCCTTGACCTTCCCAATAACTTTCAATTTACTTTTGAATACTTTTAAGCTGAGCGAATTATCGCCAATTAATTATCTTGTTAACCAAAATATGCCTCTTCATAATTCTATAATTTTATACAAGAAATAACTGACTGTTTGATCAATCAACCACTTTATATTGCCCAAAAACTTTAAGAACCTTGATTGCAAATGCGCCCAAGGAAAAACATTTTGAAAACCAATTTTCTTCATGCATTGTTTTCAGAACAGTTTAAAATTGGAAATCAAACACTCGTACCACGTCACCAAAGTGCGACTTTTACACATACTGAAAAAATTGCACTTTTCAGAAAAAGTACATGTATGATGAAATAGCTCAATCAAGCTATAATTTTGAATAGCCAAATCAATATATATACATGCAGCATAATCAAGAGATTTTGTGGGATCTGTTCAACTCTAAACCATTCTGAGCATATTCATCTGCATGTTGTATGGATTCAAGTCTCGTTAAATCATAATTTCTTGGGTCTATGATGGGGTATGCAATATGCAATGAAATTTTTTCGTGGGAATAAAGAGGGGAATCTGCATGAAGATAAGTAATAGACTCTACCGCATGAAGAAGACTCAAATGAGCGTTTTGGCCTATAGGCCTCTTGTTCACATATATCTCCTTGCAATATCAAAGGGAAAACCTTCTTCACTATTTTTATAGAAAGAATAATACCGTAAGATGTGAAAAACGATATATATATATATATATATATATATATATATATATATATATATATATATATATATATATATATATATATATATATATATATATATATATATATATTAGAGTTTCAGGATTCGCAATCGAAATTAAAATTAAAAAAAAAGCTTTGGATCCTTTTGGATGGATCCTAGTGCCAAACGGATCAAATATCAATAACTGCAATTTTCAGCATATAAAAAGCATATTATACATTTCATTCACAATCATTCAGTGCAAGCAGTACTTAGAATTGCATTAAGGCTCGGGATCGAGATTGTACAAAGAGGAAGTTCGTACAGCCTTTTTTTCGCTTGGCGCACATGTGGCGATGTCGGAGACCGGCGAGAAGCTGAGTAAAAGGTTATTAGGACTTGAATATATTTTTCACTTTGTAAATTTTGATATTATCATGTGTAAGAAAATCTGGACTGTTTCCAATTATTTGGTTCAACAGCATTTTCTCCAAAAAATGAGAATTTCATTCGGGCTCTGGCTAATTGCCATATGAAAATAATATGAAAAAGAAACTTAAAAATGGGGGTATTTATTTACTGAACACGCTATATTGATTAGATATTGTAATATATAGACTACCAGCATATTATAGAAATTTTATTTTTTGAACGGTTGTAGTTTCAAGGTGTATTTTAAGTGACAAAAATAAGATTCATTATCATATACTGTAAGTTTCAGAATATTGCATCATTCATTGTTTACATTATGAATACTTACGGAAAATTAAGCTCTGAAATTATTTTTATGAAATTATGGCAGAGAAGAGCAGGTAAATTGGTTGTAAATTTTAAAGAAATTAAATTCATTTGTACGAGTTGTGTGAATTAGTATTGAAAAATACAATATTTTGTCTAAACTAGCATTTGCCATTTGACCTCTCTTTGGGAAAAAAATAGATGTATAGATTTTTTTAATCTTTCATTTTAAATTTATTTATTTATTTTGAATAGGATAGGAAAATGAGATCCTAGATGTTAAAAAGTCAAGTAGGCATATTGAAAAATGAATGGTCTTCAAAAGATTTCATTTTGTGTCCTTCGGACCTTGAGGGCCTCAGAGAGAATGTACAAATTCCACTCCATGGACAGCAGAACTCTGTTCAGCGGAGATTCTACAAAATATTTTCACACTTCTGTAGGCATGCATCTCTCAAGGTAATCTAACAGCCCAACATTACATTGAGCATGTAAATCTGTGTACCTCTGTTGTGTAGGTGTTGAATAGAATTAGATAATCTCTCTGTTTCATAAGTATTGAAAGGATCAATTTATGAATTTTTAAACTTTTTAATTTCTTTCTCTGAACAAGTTAAAATGTATTGAAATATATTTATTATTTGGACCATCAAGGCAGTATTAATGATTGACAAAGCATCATGAACAGGATATGAATTTATTATTAATTTTAGCAAGTTAAGTTACTTTAAAGGTTCTCATAAAAAAAAATAAATAAATAAACACAGACACTACTTTCGTAGTAGTACTTACATTTGTTCAAATGCAAACCTTAATGTATGTTATATGGTATAAATGTCAAAAGCAGTGACACAAAATGAATCTGAAGGCCTTTCATTTCATATAATACATGTAATGAATACATTAACATAAACATGTCTATATAAGTAAAAGTTAAATTTTTTTAATTTAGTCTTAAAATTCTTTCCCTGTTAGTGAGCAGAAGAGGAGGCTAAAGGCTGAGAAGAAAGCTAAAGAGAAGGCAGAGAAGCTTGCTAACCAGCCCCCACCTCCATACAAAGCCAAAGCTGATTCTGAAAAAACCAAAGCACAAGATGATGAGGAAATTGGTGATCTGGTAAGTAATTTAATGAAATTTAAAATTTTGAACATAATTTTTGAAAATGTTGAAATTTTAAAGTTCAGCTTGTTAGTTATGCAAATGGTTTTCTTTGGATGAATTTCACTATAAATTTTCCTGTTTCATTGATTTATGTGTTGTGCTGTCATTTTTCCATGCAAAAAAATTCCTCTTTTTCTTTTTGCCTATTTTTTTTGGGGGGGGGGGGGGGTTAGTGAATCACACTATCCATGTGTTTCCTTCTCAGTGCAGTCATTCTTTCCTCATCCCCAACACTTTGTTATGGAAAAACATCAGAAGTTCACACTTGACACAAATGCTAATGACCAATGGGTACATCATGACCTTAATCCAAGGTTACTGGTGCCTCATACCTTAAAATGATGCTGATTATTACCTGAGATTGTGTGAGTAGTCTGACCCAAGGTTATTTACTCAAGGTCAAGGTCACTGAGGGGAAAAAACTAAAGTGTATGTTGAATATCATTTTGAAAGCTTGCTTCTTTGGTTTTAGTTATGCACTACTTATCTTTTTCATGCACAGTCTGCTTTTAATTCTCTGTAGGAGTATTTTGCTCTGAGATCCAAGGCTGTAGCAGACCTGAAATCAAAGGGAAACAACCCATACCCTCACAAATTCAATGTGGAAATATCATTAACGGAGTTCATAGAGAGGTACAATGATTGTGAAGCAGGGACAATAATGGAAGGAGAGGAAGTTAGCGTAGCAGGTATTCCAGCTTTAATCAACCCTATTCTCTCACAACATTTAGTTCTGAGCTGGTAAAAAAATATCTATTTCAAAGAACAAGATACCAATAGGACCCTTGTTGGCTACTTTTGGAAGGGCTTCATTTTTTTGCTTCAGAAAACCCTGAGTGAAAACTTTTCTGTCTGCCAGATTTACATATTTTTACATAGATTAAGCTGTATCTCTTATATAAAAATTAAAACTAGACTAAAAGGTGCTCTCTTTATTTTCTACAAAAAAAATCATGAAAATTCATCAAAAATATGAAAAATTAGAAAATTACCATCTTCTTTTGACCTCTGTATATCAGGGTTCTCCACATTTAAAAATTTAACCATGGAGGAAGCTTTGCCAAAGCGAGATGTGGTCGAAAGCACGAATGCGGGATAGACTATCTAAGCCTCATTAATCAATGATTGATTTCACAAAACTTAACCATTGCAAAACAAAAATTAACACCCCCCCCCAAAAAAAAATAAATAAAAAAGAAAATAAAATAAATAAAAATAAAACAATAAAAAGGATTATTTGTTTTACTTCATAAAAGTACTAAATGTACCAAAACTGTAGGGACATTTTTAATTAAAAGAATTTCATATATGTAATTTTTTTAATTTTTAAAAGTTTAATACAGTAACCATTGCAGCAGTGTTCGTCAAATTTTATTCAAATATTAATATACAGAATTGATCTTGCTTGTTGCATGACAAGTTTTATTTATATAGGACCAAAACTGATGAAGGAGTAGTATTTTGAAAAGAAAAGTTTACAGACACACAAACGAACACCGACATCTTAACATTGCCTAAGCTTTTAACTGCATGTTCTTTGAAAACTTACAGATGGTATTAGTATCAAAAATTTAATATAACCAGGGGCATAAATTTGACATAACTCTAATATTGCTTTCTCCATTCTTTCTAAACTTTTTTCTACACTGCATTCCTCCATTTTGTTTTTTCATGGAGTTTCGTGCCTTTTCATAAAAACGGGAGGTAACTCTAAAACTTAAACTTGGTAATATTGGCTTTCCTGTCCAACGTTTTAGAAAGATAATAAAATAAATATTTAAAAACGGAGCAAGAGGAATTAATTAAGTACAGTTGAATAGGAAATTTTGAAAGATGCTTGCCAATTATTAGACATTGTTACCAGCTGGTTACACTACTGTGCGCTTTGTCTTAACTGTTTTCAATCTGTTATATTATATAGTAAATGTTGGAGTTCCCCGAAATTAACTCTCAAGATATTGATCATCAGCTGATTGACTCTCAATTGTACTGCTTCACTGTGTATTCGGCGATCAACGACCGTATTTGTTTAGCACAGTCCACTTTCTCTCGAGGTGCTTGCCAGTCGTAGTATACACACAATTAACTACTCAGGTCATTAATGATTAAGTGTCAATACTGAAATGCTATAAAATTAATCATGGCGGCCGTCAATTTTAACCATGGTGCAGCGGGCCGCCATGGTTAAACCCCTGTGGAGAACCCTGGTATATGCTATCAATCAAAATCAATATTGGACTAAATTTAAGTGTCATATTTGGTTTATAATTACAAACAATCATAAATTTAACTTCTTTTCTTGTTTTAATTTTTATGTAAGATAATGAGCCACATTTGGCCTGTACTGTGCCTTGTCCTTTCTAAAAATGATGTTGCTTTCTATTACAGGCAGAATACATGCCAAGAGAGAATCAGGTCCCAAACTTTTATTTTATGACCTCAGAGGGGAGGGGGTCAAAATTCAAATTATGGCCAATGCCAAGTAAGTAAGATGAAGACATGGTAAAGTGATTAAGAAATATTTTTTTTAAGGAAAAATATATTTTGGAATAAATGTTTGAAGCAACTAGAAAACTTGACACAATCAAAGAAAGTTCTGATAAGGGCTGTCAAAGGAAAGTGACCACTGTTCATGTACAGTAATGTTAAGAACAAATTATAGCACATAAGGAAGGTGAAATAGAACAATCACTTATATGTTGTGAGAATTATAAATATTGAAAGAGACAGACAGACAGACATACAAACTATATGATTAGAAAATTTAAAAAAAATTTGCATGTACAAAATTTGAAAACATTAAGCTGAAAACTGTCTGGGTTATTGGGTCATAATAAAAATGTTGACAGATAGATGGAGGCACATATAGATGGGCATCAAAATTAATAGGTGTCGTCCTCTTATAGCCAACTCTTTTTATATGAAATAGATATGATGAAAACTATTTGAGTTATTGTTTCACAATGGATATAATTCATGAAGACAGACAAAGTGGTATGACACCAACTCTATAGGCATCTTGCTCTTATAGGAAAGTGCTTCTGTATGAAATTTGAAAACAATACATTGAAAAGTGAGTTACCAATTTAAGTCAGGACATAAAAGATTCGAACATATGTATAGACAGACAAAGTGATAAGACCCTAAAATCTTTGGTATCTTTCTTTAATAGAAAAGTACTTGCATACAAAATTTGAAAACATTTTCATTGAAAACTGAATGAAATATCTTGTCACATAAAAAGTGTCTTGGGTATACTTTCAAAAAAATATACAAAGTGTTATGACCTCAAAATCTATAGGTGTCTTTCTCTTACAGTAAAGTACTGGATATATAATGTACAAAATTTGAAAACATTTCGTTGAAAACTGAGATATCATGTCACAACAAAGGTGTTGATAGATAGACTGACAGACAGACAATGTGATTCCTATAGGGCTCCTGCATTTCATGTAGGGCCCAAATAAGCCTGCTACAAAGAAAGAAAGATTTGCAGAGACATCTTGTAAAGATTTTATAATCCTCAGATATTGGAGATTAATTCACATAAACATGCATATCATTAACTATTTATTCATGTTTTGGTAATGTATACTGATTTGTATGATACGTTTTATTTATAGACATTACTCATCAGAGGAGGAATTCCAGGAGACCAATGATAAAGTAAAGAGGGGCGATATAGTGGGTGTGAGAGGAAAACCAGGTAAGGATCGGGAACCAGTCAGGATGATAAAAGATGGAACTTTGGGGTATGATCAGTTAACCAGGATTCACAGTTCAATAAATGGGAACTGTATTGCTGTATTGAATTAAATCTCATGTAATTAGGCCTGTTATAAGCTTCATTTCATTATATTTAGATGTATCATTTTCACATTTTTAGCTCACCTGAGCTGAAAGCTCACCTGAGCTGAAAGCTCAAGTGAGCTTTTCTGATCACATTTTGTCCGTTGTCCGTCTAGCTGTAGGTCCGTCTGTAAACTTTTCACATTTTCGACTTCTACTCCAGAACCACTGGGTCAATTTCAACCAAACTTGCCACAAAGCATTCTTGGGTAAAGGGAATTCAAGTTTGTTCAAATGAAGGGCCACACCCTCTTTCAAGGGGAGGTAATTAAGAATTAGTGAAAATTTGGTGGTATATTTTAAAAATCTTCTCAAAAACCACTGGGCTGAAAAAGTTGAAACTTATGTGAAACCTTCATTACATATTGTAGATTCAAGTTTGTTCAAATCATGACCCCCGGGGTAGGGTGGGGCCATAATGGGGGATCGAAGTTCTGCATAGGAATATGTAGGAAAATCTTGAAAAATCTTTTTCTCAAAAACAACAAAGCCTGATTAGTCATATTGATAATGAATCATCCTCAGGTAGTGTACATTCAAGTTTGTACAAATCGTGACCGTCGGGGGTACGGTGGGGCCACAATGGGGGATCAAAGTTATACATTGGAATATATAGGAAATATCTTTAAAAATCTTCTTCTCAAGAACAAAGCCACAATTAGTCATATTGATCTGAAATCATCCTCAGGTAGTGTAGATTCAAATTTGTTCAAATCATGACCCCCCGGGGTAGGGTGGGGCCACAATTGGGGATCAAAGTTTTACATAGGAATATATAGAAAAAAAATCTTGAAAAAATCTTCTCAAGAACAACAAAGCCACAATTAGTCATACTGATATAGAATCACCCTCGGGTAGTGTAGATTCAGGTTTGTTCAAGGCATCCTGCAGTAGTAGGGTGGGGCCATAATTGGGAATCAAAGTTTTGCAAAAGAACATATAGATGTATAGGAAATTCATTAAAAAATTTCTTCTCAAGAACAACAAAGCCATGATTAGTCATATTGGTATGGAAGCATCCTCAGGTAGTGTAGATTCAAGTTTGTTCAAATCATAACCCCCCCCCCCTTCCCGGCCGGGTAGGGTGGCAGACATCTTTATAATTTGGTTTTCAAGAACAGCAAAGCCATGCATGATTAGTTATATGAATATAGAAGCATCCTCAGAAAGTTTAGATTCAATTTCATTCAAAACATAGCACCTGGGGGTAGGGTATGCCTAGAACAGGCGATCAAAGATTTACATATGAATATATAGGAGAAGAAATCTGCTGACGAAGAACAGCAGGGCCATATTGACTCAGGTGAGCATTGTTGCCCATGGGTCTCTTATTTGAGTATGATACCTACATTTAATATTGAAGTCTTTTGAGAAAAAAAGAAAGGAAAAATTATAACTGATAAATAGAATAAAATCTCAACAGAGTAATTCAGGCTACTAGATCAAATGTACCATATGTTGCATTCGCTTCACAGGTAAAACAAAGAAAGGAGAGCTTAGTATTATTCCAACCGAAATTGTTCTGTTGTCTCCCTGTCTACACCAGCTTCCTCATTTATACTACGGAGTCCGAGACAAGGCAAGTCAGGGCACAGCTACAGTTGTAGTACTGAGTTTTAGAAAAAAAACCCACCTTTAAACAGTAACAAGTTCAGATTAAAAAATAGATTTTACATAATATTTTGTAGTAATACTGTGTACATGTATATTCTTTACAATATGATTTTGTTGACATATGAAATGCCAATTGTTGTAGGAAACCAGATTTCGCCAGAGGTATTTAGATCTTATCATCAATGAGCCAGTGCGACAAAAATTCATTGTAAGAGCAAAAATTATCAACTATGTGAGAAAATTCTTGGATGAAATGGGATTTTTGGAGGTGAGTTATCTTTCTTTAGTTTTGATACTTTTAAATATTTACATTTGTGTCTTATGTTACTAAGAAAATTTAATCTTGTGTAGTACTTTTATTACTGTATAGTGGGATTTTTTAGCAGGGTGCTAACTTTAGCTTATTTTAGCAGTTTGGTAGTGACCCACTGAAATTTTGATCACTAAATTTGCATCCTTATGTACAAGTACTTAACACAAGAAAAATAATTTATTGAACATTATACCTCTATGAACTCTTGTGTAAATCGGTATGCAAAAGTACAGAAGTCACACTTAAAGATACATTTATGTACCCAAGGTACTTGAAACATTCTTCTGTTAAGCAGTACTAAATTATGTTAATGGCTTGCAACTTCATTGAACAATGTGTCAGACAAAATAGTTCCACCTGAATTATTGGCATACTGTAAACATACTTGTTTCCGTGGGGTCATAATTCGGTCATATTTCGTCAGAATTACATTTCCTGTTCACTCCACGGCAGAAAATGATGCGGATTTCTTGGATTGCCCTTGTATGTCTAAAATGCACTTCATGTACGCTAAGACAAATTTCCAGGGAAAATTTGTGCCTGCGTACATAGCGTAAATTAATCTCACATGGAAAAAAGTATGTTTGTAGTACCTTTGAGCATTCAAAATGCCAAATTTTACACACTAAAGAAACCTGCTATCAGAAATATTATCTGAAGCATATATATTGTGGGATATGTGTCTTTTTGTATTAAAGGAAAAAAGTCTTGAATTATCTTAGAATGACCTTGGTCACATGTTCTGATGCTGCACACACCATTACCAAAATTTTTAAGTGTTCATGTAGAATTTGTATTTAGGTGGAGACACCTTTGATGAACATGATTCCTGGTGGAGCCACAGCTAAACCCTTCATCACCCATCACAATGAACTAAACATGGACCTGTATATGAGAGTAGCTCCAGAACTCTACCTCAAAGTAAGTCTCTCATCAGTTCATCAGTTGAATCTTTCTTATAATAATGAACTAGATATAATTTTTATTTGAAATTAGTGCCTTTGAAAATAATTGATGGAGTAAAAACTCATCTTATCTTAAAGGATTAGACCATTCAGATTTTTCACTGGTTTTAGAGTCTGTATATAAGTAAAAACTAACAACTTATTAAAAAAAAAAGCAAACTAGCCAAATTTCAATTTCAGTCATTTCCTTACTCTTTTTCCTATTTGGAATGGCCTCATGGAAGCTATTGTTTTTGTTAGTTTTGATTATCTTCCTTTTCTCTAATTTGTGCGTGATGATATTTTACACTTCCTGTAGATGCTGGTTGTTGGTGGTATTGATAGGGTCTATGAGATTGGACGACAGTTCAGAAATGAAGGAATTGACTTGACCCATAATCCCGAGTTCACGACCTGTGAATTTTACATGGCATATGCTGATTATGATGACCTGATGAAAATCACAGAATCCCTTGTTTCAGGTCAGTAAAAAAAAAAAAATAGTTTAAGGACCACAGTGTTTTAAGATATCAATATAAACTTCTGGCTTTATAATGAAGTTTCCTGCACAGCTGATACTGAGAAAAGATATGGGTCTGAATTTTATTGATTAATATAATCTACAGACCTTGAGTAGTGCACACATGCACCTCATTAAAAAAAAAACTACAAATTTCAGTAAACAAAATTTATATCAATTTCTCTAAAGATTTTTTGCATAATACAGTCAAACCTCGTTATCTCGAACTCAAAGGGACCGAGAAAATACTTCAAGATAACTAAGGATTCGAGATATCTAGGGTAAAATACTTAAGAAATAAGCAGATGGGACTTCAAAATGACTTGGACATGTCCATGGTATTCAAGATATCCGTGTTCGAGATACCGAAGTTCAACTGTACTTCATGATATCTGTTATTTGTATAAATGGTATGTAACATTACAAATTTGTAAAAAGTGGAATTGATGAGACAACAGGGTTGTACCAAATACCACATACTCACATGAATGCAACCTAAAAAAAATCTACTACAATTGATGAAGGACTTAATCTACATTGAAATAAAAAACAACATAGTCATTTAAGATGAACATCTCCACACAGAACCTTCTGGTAAGAGAACCAGTAGATGTCTTCCACTTACATGTACTTGATGTACATACATTAAGTAACATTTCAGTCATATTGCTGAAGAGGTTTCAAAAAGTGTAGCTGATGATGTTTATGGATATGGGCCTGATCTTAATGATTAAAGCCTACAATATCTGAAGCTACACTATGATTTACCTTAAACTGCAAAAATAATATGTTACAAGTTAGCTTAAAAGGGCTGGGACACAGATTTGAAGCTCATATTTTAAAAATTTTTCTGAATAATATCATGACTTATATGTTCCTAGAGCATTTCACACCCAAATATACTAAAAGCATGTTTAGAAACTTCTATTATCTGGAAATTATTAAAACTATGAATTTCGGGACATGTCTGATTTACACACATCCTTGCACTTTTATGAAGTAAACTTTATCCATAATGCTAAAGAAAACTAGAAATTTTGTTGTGTATTAATGAAAAATATAAAAACTATAATCCAGAAAGTTCAAAGTAGAAATGTGAGAAAGCAAAACCAACTCACCAATATTGTCAGTCCATGTTCAGTAACGTGTGCAGACTAAACAAATTGAACACACCCGGTAAAACGTAAACAGTAACAATAACAGAGCTTGTGCCTTGTTTACAAATTCAGGTGTTTGACATGATGTTATACATGTAACTGAGCTGTGTTTTTCTGTCTTATAGGAATGGTAAAACATATCACAGGAGGGTACAAGGTGACCTATCACCCTAAAGAACCTGAGGGAGAGGAATGGGAGGTAGACTTCACCCCGCCCTTCAAACGCATTAGTATGCTGAAGGGACTGGAGGATCGCTTAGGAATTAAATTCCCAGATACAAAGGAATTTGAATCTGAAGGTATATTAAGATTTAGTATAAAATTCTCAGTAGAGTAGAATCTGTTTGTCTTTCCTTAGTAAATGATTCTGTTCACTTAGATAATTAATGACTACAAGTATTTATTAAACCAGATAGTTTTAATAGCTCGTAGTCTTAAATTTGTTCTTGTAGGCACTCGTAAATTTCTGGATGACCTTTGTATCAAGCATGAGGTGGAATGTAAACCTCCAAGAACAGCAGCTCGACTTCTGGACAAGGTAAATAATGGGAATTCAAAGTAAGAATCCATCTTGTTTCCTTAATTTCAGTGAAATGTTGATGCTTTTTCTAAAATTTGCATAATCTCTTAAATTATTTTAAAAACTACCCCTTCTGCAGTTTTTTATGCCCCACCATGAATATGGCCGGGGCATATGGTGTTTGTCATGTCTGTCTTCCGTCCTTCCGTCCCTCCGTCCTTCCGTCTGTCCTTCCATCACACTTTGCGTTTAGCTCTGTTCAAAGCTCAGTTTCAAAGAAACTGTCCAAGATATTTTTATCAAACTTCATATGCTGATAGATATTGATGAGAGCTATGCAACTGCATCAACATTTTTTGACCTTGACCTTTCCTTTGACCTTGACCTAACTTTTCTTAAATTAGTGTTTAGCTCAGTTTTAAAGATACCATTCAAGATAGTGTAATCAAACTTCACATGTTGATATATACTGATGTAAATTATTCAACTGCATCAACATTTTTTTACCTTGACCTTTCTTTTTGACCTTGACCTCACTTTTCTTAAATTAGTGTTTAGCTCAGTTTTAAAGATACCATTCAAGATAGTGTAATCAAACTTCATATGTTGATACATACTGATGTAAGCTATTCAATTGCATCAACATTTTTTGACCTTGACCTTTCTTTTGACCTTGACCTCACTTTTCTTTAATTAGTGTTTAGCTCAGTTTTTAAGATACCATTCAAGATAGTGTAATCCAACTTCATATGTTGATACATACTGATGTAAGCTATTCAACTGCATCAACATTTTTTGACCTTGACCTTTCTTTTGACCTTGACCTCACTTTTCTTTAATTAGTGTTTAGCTCAGTTTTAATGAAACCATTTAAGATATTTTTAACAAACTTCGTATGCTGATACATACTGATGAAAGCTATCCAACTGCATCAACATTTTTTGACCTTTACTTTGACCTTGACCTCACTTTTTAGGTCACCTGAGTCACTCAGGTGACCTATTGCTATCTGTTTTCGTCCGTCGTCGTGCGGGCGTGCTGGTGTGCGTCGTGCGTAAACTTTTCACATTTTTGACTTCTTCTCAAGAACCACTGGGCCAATTTCCACCAAACTTGCCACAAACTATCCTTGGGTAAAGATGATTCAAGTTTGTTCAAATGAAGGGCCACACCTTCTTCCAAGGGGAGAGAATTAAGAATTAGTGAAAAATTAATGGTATCTTTTAAAAATCTTCTTCTGAACCACTGGACCAGGTAAGATGAAACTTATATGGAAGCATCCTCAGGTAGTGTAGATTCAAGTTTGTTCAAATCCTGACCCCCGGGGTTAGGGTGGGGCCAAAATGGACGATCAAAGTTTTACATAGAGATATATAGGAAAAATCTTTAAAAATCTTCTTCTCAGGAACAGCAAAGCCATGATAGGTCATATTTATATGGAAGCATCCTCAGGTAGTGTAGATTCAATTTTGTTCAAATCATGACCTCTGGGAGTAGGGCGGGGCCACAATGGACGATCAAAGTTTTACATAAAATATATAGGAAAAATCTTCCTCTCAGGAACAGCTAAGCCCTGATTGGTCATATTTATATGGAAGCATCCTCAGGTAGTGCAGATTCAAGTTTGTTCAAATCATGACCCCGGGGGGTAGGGCGGGACCACAATGGATGATCAAAGTTTACATAGAAATATATAGGAAAAATCTTTAAAAATCTTCTTCTCAAGAACAGCAAAGTCGTGATGAGTCATATTTATATGGAAGCATCCTCAGGTAGTGTAGATTCAAGTTTGTTCAAATCATGACCCCCAGGGTGGGGCCACAATGGACGATCAAAGTTTTACATAGAAATTTATAGGAAAAATATTTAAAAATCTTCTTCTCAGGAACAGCAAAGCCATGATAGGTCATATTTATATGGAAGCATCCTCAGGTAGTGTAGATTCAAGTTTGTTCAAATCCTGACTCCCGGGGTAGGGCGGGGCCACAATGGATGATCAAAGTTTACATAGAAATATATAGGAAAAATCTTTAAAAATCTTCTTCTCAAGAACAGCAAAGTCATGATGAATCATATTTATATGGAAGCTTCCTCGGGTAGTGTCGATTCAAGTTTGTTCAAATCATGACCCCTGGGGGTAGGGTGGGGCCACAATGGACGATCAAAGTTTTTCACAGAAATATATAGGAAAATTTCTTCTCAAGAACTGCAAAGCCATGATTCGTCATTTTGATATGATCAAAGTTTTACATAGAAATACATAGAAAAAATCTTTACAAATTTTCTTCTCCAGAACCACTGGGCCAAGAAAAATGAAACTTATCTGGAAACATCCTCAGGTAGTGTAGGTTCAAGTTTGTTCAAATCATTACCCCCAGGGGTAGGGCAGGTCCACAATGGATGATCAAAGTTTTACATGGGAATACAATGGAAAAATCTTCTCCAGAACCACTGAGCCAAGAAAGATGAAATGTGGAAACATCTTCCGTAGTGTAGATTCAAGTTTGTTAAAACCATGATCCCCAGGGGTAGGGTGGGCCACAATGGACAATGAAAGTTTTATATTGGAATATGTAGGAAAAATCTTGAAAAAATTCTTCTCTCAAGAACAGCAAAGCCATGATTGGTTTTATTTACATGGATACATCCTCAGGTAGTATAGATTCAAGTTCAAATCATGACTCTGGACTCGGGGGATAGGGTGGGGCCACAATGGACAATCAAAGATTTACAAAAGCTCCTTCTATCAGTTTATTTTATACTCTGGATCTTCTATGGATTGTTGTTTTATACTCAGGTGACCGTTAAGGCCCTTGGGCCTCTTGTCTTAAATTAGTGTTTAGCTCAGTTTTAAAGAAACCA